>NC_056735.1:152612377-152857377 GCF_019279795.1 Protopterus annectens | reverse complement strand
TCATACACACTCTTCAAAGCATGTTTAGATACCTAAGAAAGGGTAGAAATGTGGTTCAAAAAATAACTTTCTGTAGAAAGAGTGGAAGCCAGTTCCCTCAGACTGTCCATATGACAGAGCAAATATTTCAGCCTGTATGCCTAGTGTACCTTTAATTAGCTTATCTGCTTTTTTAGGTAATGATGGGTGGGCATCAGGATAAGTACAGGGAGCATACAACACATCCTCTAGGGCTAGCAGTATAGGAGGGATGGGAGATAAATGAGATATATCCATAGGTAACATATATCTCCTCAGGTCAGGGGAACATCTATTTGTTCCCATAAAATATCTTGTATATCCTGGCAAATGTCTGATTAAAAGAAATTTCCTCCAGATAAGGATAAGAATTAAAATTTTCCTTCCAATCAGAGGGTTGGTCTTGGGAATCTACAGAATAAGAAGAAGTCCTCTCTCTGTAAAAATCACAATAATCAGACCCTGTTTCCTCAGGAATAATTTTACAGGAAATGCCCATCTTTAAAGTATTCTGTGAATTAGGATTTACTATGTAATGCCTATCTATTCAAGGTAAGGAACTCATCTTTTTTAACGGTAATAATTTCATTAGAAGAACAATGTTTAACTTTGTTTTAAGACTTGAAGGAAGGATGCCTGCCTAGTCTAATGGTCTTTTTGCCACGGTTACCCCGAGAATAATCTCCATGAGTGTCTCCCAGACTCATAGAAAATTGTTCTCCCATGCCTGTATCGAACGCCGGAACAGCTGAAGAAGATGTGGCTGACCCCAAGTTCATGATGGCCAAAAGGACTACAACAGAGAAAGCCAGATAAATAATCTACTGAGTGGTTTGAGGAGCAACTGGTGGCCATTGCAGGTTCACCTACTATTGGCAAAGGTGAAAACCGAGTCTGCGGCAATGGTGAGCACTCCTTGCTATGTGATTTTTTTTCTTTCTAGGTACTGTAGAAGAATCAGCTGAAATGAAGTAAGTATTCATGCTGTAACTGGGGAAGAAGCACCAAAAGTGGTAAGTGTAGCTGGAGCAAGAAGTCAGAAGGTAAGTTGTCACTCAGTGCTAGCAAGCAGCACACTTACGCTCATAACACTTTCCTCGTTTACCTTAAATTATAAAATATAAAAGGTGAACAGAATCCCCGTCAGTACTGTTCATACACTTTCACACACTGACAGAATCAAAATGTCAGGCAGGTTGTGACAAAGTGAGCATAAGCATTACAGTGACGCTCAAATCCCTGCTCGTTTCTCTGTAAACATTCCTGTTAAACAAAATTCAAAGTTTACACTAGCACTACACAATTTTTCAAAAAATTCACCACAAATACCTCAATAGACATTCTAAAAATGGCAGTCCCTAACAAGAAAATTCCAATACTAAGAACAAATACTGGGTTTCTTAAAAAGGAAATACCACTTTTAGTCAATAAATAGATAAAATGCTGTTTCTATAAAGGGCAAAAATTTCTGAGTGGTGTGGTTCCCAACTGGGGATTTGCCTGTCAGAAATTTGATGCTCCTGTGACATCAGAGAGATGCTTCACAGTGAAGAAGTGGGAAGAGACAGAGCTTTTTGAAGCTGGCCTGTCCGTGTTTCCCTGAGCAGGAAACAGCCCATATAGACTAAGCAGACTAAGAGCTGTTTCAACATTTGTAATGATGAACTTTGGAAGGTTAAAGACGGGGCTGTAGTTGTCAAAAACATTAGGATCTAAAGTTGGTTTCTTTAGGATAGGGATAATAGACATCTTTCAAGGCAGATGAAAAAAATCCCTGTTCTCAAGGACATAATCAGTATCTGAAAAATCATTGGTTCCAAATCATAAAGAAGAAGTGAATCATAACCAGCCTTGATGAACAAGAATCCAATATGTAGGTTGTTGGGTGCATTCTAGAGACAACAGTCATTAAACTAAAATTGTGTACATAACATCATGATAGATCTGTGTTGTCTGTTTTCATCTTTCCTTAATGGATGGGTTAATGAATCCATCCAGGATCCAACTTCAGCCACTTACAGACTTTGGATCCAAGGCTCAAGCTCCTCCTCTTACATATAATCCCCTGTAGTTAGTAAATTACCTCAGATCAAATATTTCCATACTGTACAATAAAACTGATAAAGTATAATCATAAGACAAAACATGTCACTGGTATAGCAACAATCCCTGACCCAGAGCTTAACGAGTACATAACCAAGCCATAGGGACTGTCAGTGCAGTAATTCCAGAAACAAAGGGAAAATGATAACTGTAAAGAAAAAGGTGGGAGGAAAATTAAGGAAAGACAGAAGCAGCACAAATCAATCTTTATGGTAAGTACATAACGTTTGTATCCAATGTTGTCTCTTCCATCTCTTCCTCAATGGATGGGACAGAGTCTCCAGCTACCATAAACCTTGGGAGGTCTCATGGAAGGATATTCTGGATGACAGCCGTACCAAAGGAAGCTCTACACCTGGATTGTAAATCCATCTTGTAGTGAGATATGAATGTATGGACATTAGACCAATTAGTTGCAGCACAAATGTCATCAATTGGAAATTTGGAGAAAAAAGCAGTGCAAGTAGTAACTGACCTAGTAGACTGAGCCTTAGGAAGTCTAGGTGAGGACAGCCTCTTCTCCTTATAGACAAGGCAAACTCATTCAGATAGCCAGCAAGAAAGAGTTACTTCAGAGATTATTTCACCAAATTTAGCTGAGGAAAAGGAAACAAACTGTTAAGTCTTTCTGACCTTCTTAGTACGATGCAGATAAAGTGGGAGTTGATGGTACACATCCAAAGGTGTAACATGTATTCTCCTTTACTGACAAATCATGGAAAGAAAACAAGAAGATAGCCTGGTTAAGTGATGATTCAGAAGCCAACTTAGGGAGAAAGAATGGATACATTCTCAAAGTGACTCTGTTCTTGAGGAAAACTACGTAGACAACTTTACAAGGAAATGGCATGAACCTCTGATACTCTCCTTGCAGAAGTAACTGTCACCAAAAACACAGTTTTCCAAGACGGAACTATAGCCACAGGTTCAAAAGGAGATTTTTTTAAGGCCTGCAGAAGAATAGTAATATGGATCTTGGACAATCTCTGGAAAGAAATGTATGATTGATTCTCCCCAAAGTGAAAACTGGAAATAGCAGCTAATTAGACCTTGATAGTAGAGAAGCTAGACCCACTGTGAAACAGAGAAGCCAGGAAGTCTAAAATAGCTTGGAGAGGGGCTGAAAAAGGAGCCAAATTCCTACTGGAAGCTCAGATTGAAAATCTTTTCCATGTACTCTTTTCTTGCAAATCTACCTGGTAGAAGGTTACTCTGCAGAAGTCAGAATGTGTACAACTTGAGATGAAAGCATGAACTGTTTAACCATCACTGGAACTGGAAAAAACATGCAGTCAACTTGAGGGCTTCTATGTCCAGGTGAGGCTTCCCAGAGGGATGAGAGAAAAGATCTGCAGCATGGCCCAGCAGCCAAGGAGGTGAATCAGACAAAACCAGAGGAAAATAAACCACACCTGTTAAGGCAAGGCCAGAAGGTTGCAATAAGGATCACGGCTGCCTTGTTCCATATTGCTTTATGCAGAAACTTTGGGACTACAGGAGTGGGAGGATAGGCATAAAAGAGACCGGTAGGCCAAGTGTGGCTCCGATCATCACTCTGGGGCTCACTCTTGAGGGATTAAGGTAAAGAACCTACAGCATTTGGTGCTGGCGGGAGAAGCAAACAGATCGCAGCACAGTCAGATGCAGTGGCTGAATATCTGATCTATCATTGTCGGATTGAGGGACCACTCATGAAGAAGGAGGATAGACATACCCAACCTGTCCTCCAGAACACTGGACTTCCCCAGTTCATGCACTGCTATCAGAAAATGATGAGAAGACATTGTCCACTGCTAAACTTTCATGGCCTCTTGACATAAAAGGTAAGAATATGTTCCCCCTGCATATTGATCCACCAGAATACTAATATACTGTCTGTCTGGATGGAGATCACACCTCTGGGAAGGCAGTCCTAGAAGGCCTGCAATGCTAGGAAAATTGCCCTCATCGCCAGGATATTGATATGAAGACTGGCCTCTGAAGGGGACCACATGCCTTGAACAGTCTTCCTCAAAAAGTGCCTTCCCCACCCCAGCTGAGAAGCATCTGTGGTCACTATGGCCTAGGGAGAGGGAAAAACAAACATCCAATGCTGAGATACAATTTGAAATTCTAGCCACCTTTGAATATGGGTTTGCAAATTTTTGTAAGAGACATTGTAAAATTCATGGGCTGACATCTCATTGATCACTGAACTGATACAGTCTATTGAAGCAACCTCATATAAGATCTGTCTGGGGGGCTAAGGTAATGGTAGCTGAAACTGAACTGAGAAGATACACAATCAGCCTTGCTGGTAGCTTCTGCTGGGAAAGTACTGCTGCCACTTATTGCTGAAGCACACTGATCCTGGATTCTGGTAGCCTAGCTACCTGTAGTACTGCATCCAAATGAGCTCTGACAAATTCTACAGCATGAACTGGTTGAAGCTTGGACTTGGCCATGTTTACAGTTCTACAGTTATCCCCACGCATGAGCAAAGGCACAGCAAGGTGTCTCTGGCTTGAAGTAGAAGATTCTGCATAGATGTGGTTACGAGCCAGCCATCCAAGTCCGGGAACAATCAGAACCCCAACTGCATGACATGGGCTGCAACCAGTACCACGCACCAGGTAATCACTAGGGGGACTGTGGTGGTACCAAAGGGTGGGGCTGTGAACTGAAAATGATTGTTTCTCAGCTGGAAGTGTCCATCTTTATATGGTAGGTGGTCTATCTAGCACATCCAATTGTCCTACCTCAATAACAGTAGGATGGGCTGTACAGTAACCACCTGGAGTTTCAAGTATTGGTTCAAGTGACTGAGGTCAAAAATTGTCCTTAGGTCCCCATTTTTCTTTGCCACCAAAAAAAAAAAAACCTTGAGTAAACTCTGGATCCTTGCTACTCACTTGTCTAACAGCTTTCTTATCTCTATAGCTACTGCCTTTCATTGAGAGGGTGGTACATCAGGTAGTTTCCTTGCATGAGGGAGATGAGGAAAAAAAAAGGTAACCTCTGGTTATAATCCACTGCACCCAAGTATCTTAAGTGATGGACGTCCAGGCCATGGGGTGCAGGGATAAGTGCCCCCAAATGCCTTCAGTTTGTTGCAGATGGGCAACTGTTCAGAAGAGCTGAAAAGGCCTATCAGACAAGGGACCCCGAAAGTCTTGTTTCTGTACACCACCTCTGCCACAGGGATAATTTTATTATTATTACACCTCTCTCTGCCTCGGGGGGGGGGGGTCTATCACCAGAACTGTCAGGAGCAAAACCTTGGGATTTGTAGAACCACAGTTTCTTCCCTCCCTGCTGGTTTCCACAGGAGGCCTTTTGGAGGGTATAAAAATGAATCCCTAAGGCAGACACAGTTTTACCATCTTGCTCACTTCTGGACAGCATCTCTTTCACTTCAAAAAGGGTGAAACCATCATAGCAGACATTGATAAAAAATGCTTCAAAGTACTCCACAAAGTTGTAAAGGTGCATACAGGTATGTCATCAAACAGTTATGCTCTCTACGTGCCCTCTGCATCATTTGAAATAAGGGACATTGCCACACATGTTCAATAGGGATTAAAGAGCGATCAAATGTGTGTTGACAGATATATTCTTCTCTGCAGATAGTGACCCAGAGAGGAATTTGGAAAGCTCCTTTGTAAAATACTTTTGTAAGCATGTATCATGAGCCAAATAATTCAGCTCCCTGAGAGCAAAAGTTGTTGGAGCATAAACCCACTTCCCAAATCTATCCAACACCTGGACTCCCTGTTAGGGGAATGGATAGTGGAGCTCTCCTCAGCTTGCTCTTTTTTGGTGGCTGTCATCATAACCACCATGGAATCCACTGTGGGCCCCTTTCCCAAAAAGGGGCAATCCTTAAGAGATACCAAGAGATACCAAGAACTTGTCTGGCTTCTGCAGGGGTAGGTTCAACTACATTTGGCTCATTCCATGCCCACTTACAGATCAAATCCATTGCTCAGCAGAGGGAGCACCAAAAAGAGATGAGCTAGCCCCAAAAGCCTCAAGAAATACTGATTTCTCCTGGGAGGGGGCTTTGGTGGATTCTGTCTAAGCAGTTCTAAGATCTCACCAAATTAGATATCCTTAAGGGGGGGAACCACTCCCCCTCAATGAAATCAGTATCCTCATTTCAAATCCTGAATGGAGTCAATGTCCCTTCTCTTGCAAGAGTGCTTTCAACAAACCTCCCTAATGGGACGGTTTGAGGAGGACTCCAAAGCCGATGGGGAGTCCTCAATGCTGACAATCTCATGACTTTGAGGGTCTGACTGTCCAGATGAGATACAAGGTGTACAACCAGGATGCAAGGAGCTCCACTAGGGAAAGGGCACATCCGAGCAGGGAAGAGAAGTCTGTTCCCTAGATTGAGACAGCACCCCCTAAAAGGGTTTGAAGGCAGAAATCAAGCCAGAACCTGAGACCCCCTGACAGGGTTCAAGGAACCTAACATGGACTGGTTCTGACAACACACCTGACTCATCTCCAAAGCCAGCTCTAGTGCTGAGCTGTCCAGTTCTGGGGCTCTGAGGGGGAGAGACAGCTCAAACAGCTTTGGAGTCCAGCCCGATCCCATAGGTCCAACACCTCAGCTCCAAAATCCCTCTGGGTCCAAGCCACTCACAGTAGATCAAAGACACAGTCAGAGTCAATGAAGACCAAGTCTTTGGATCTGACACAGACAAACCACAGGAAGCGCCCATATCCAAGAGCACAGAGCCTGATGGTTGGATTGGGGAAGGTGCAATGATATGATGAGGGGGTGGTACAAGACCTACAACTCTGATTAGGGTCAGAGCCAGGAACACCCCCAACTGGATCTGGATCCTGAGGAACTTCCTTGAAGGTTTTTCTTAAATAGGCTTACCGAAAAGCTCTGCTTCACATAGATGGAAAGCCTATTCCAGAGAAGGAGAATTCTTTGAGATGTTTCCTGTTTATGTTGCAAGCAAAGTTTAAATCCCTAAATTGAGTAATTCTGATGTTATTCGTTTTGTGGATATGCAAAAGGTCCATCAGAGTGGGATCAAAGGATCCCTTGTATGCCAGGCATAGATTTCCTGCAAACTGTTGAGAGATAGAGTATAGAGACAGGACTTTCAGATGATCTGCATAGGACATGCTGTTTACTCACTGTATTCTTTTTGTGAGAAACCTCTGTGGACATCTCAGTTGTTGAATGTGCCAGGTCAGGTACATACCAAAGGGTGTGTTTTTCCTTAATGATGGGCCTGATGAGGGATGAATACAGTGGTATGATGCCTTCCTTGGACTTAGATGCTATGCCCTTGCTTACAAGTTGAGCAACAAAGAATGATTTCCTTACTATCTTAAGACACATGTTGGTCAAAACCCAGGTTACTATCTACATGCATACCCCCCCCCAAAAAAAAAAAAAAAAATTGGAGCTGAATTTGTCATCCAGCAGATTTGCTACATCTTCCAGCTCCATGTAGGTGGCTCCATTTCAATCAGTCCTGAACACTGGTGTGTACTGTCTTTGTGGTTTCGGACATAGCTAAAGAAAGCCTTGTGGTTATCCTTTGCCTGGGAGGCTATCTTTACCTCAAATTTGGCTTTAATAGACTTAATCTGTCCTCTTAATTGTTTGTTTAGATTGACAAGAGTGCTTTTATCATGTTGGATGTAGCAATTTCTAATCTTGGCTTATTTCTTTTGCTGTACAACCTGTTTATGTTTGGATTCCAAACACCACATCTCGCTCGTACAGCATGCACGGCCAAACCAAATGAACAAAACACTAGAGGCCAGCATATACAGTCCAAAATTTTATTGTAATAGCTAATAAGGACATATAAATGCCCAAAAATTATTCCAAAATCAAACCGGTTTCGGCAGATGCCTTCTTCAGTGAAAACTAGTCATTCAAATAAGCACAAGACTTCTTGAATATTTATATAGTGCCCCAGCCAATGGCCATCAATGGTATGATCCATACCCCTGTTTATTAACAGATTGTAAAAACCAAAATCCTTACAGGACAGCATTTTGATGCTAATAGTGCTGAGGCTTACAAAAATACATCATATTTGTACATGGATGTTGTTTAAAATTTAGAACAAATAATTTGTCTATTAATCAAATCATAGTGAACTTAAACAAAAGAAAATAATGCCCTGCGTATTCATAGTATAAATACCATTATATATAGTAATAAACCCAGCCAAAATGTTAAGGCATACTCATCAAGGTAAATAATATATATATATTTTTATTTTTTATATATAGGAAATAACCATATGAGCCAAGTATAAAAATTATTGTGTGTATAAAACATATACTTATCATAAATGGTCATTTAGACCAGGTGGAAACAAGGCTCCCAAATGGATAATCCAATATTTTTCCTTATGACTCAGTATGTTTTGCCATCCCTGTTGATTGTTCGTGTTACCCGTTATTCTATCAACAACCTTGCCAGAGAATAAAACAGCAACAAATCCCCACTCTAAATCCGATAGTCCCCTCAGATAGGCTGGGTTGCACAACCCATCTAACATATGGAATAGCATGGCTGGCTGATTTAATACCACAGATATCGCTCTTGATACAAAAGGCTACCTTCTCATGAGGGGCCTCTACAGGATAAATGGCATAAAGCTCCTTGAAATCAAGCCACAGACCTGCTTGATGCTGACACTCCAACCTGCACCCTTTCAGTCATAGGAGATGGAGTTTTCTATCAATTTATGTCTCGTATCCCCTGAGTAGGAATGTGGCAAACGTGACCTGGGGCAAGAGGCTCTAAAGCCATGGACAAGGACTTATTATAGTCCTCAACTAATGCATCTAGAAACTCTGTGTCATCTCCTGGAAGAAATTGAAGGTTCGTAGATGAAAAAAGCTCCACACTAACGTGGTTAATAAGCACATCAACTTCAGTTCATGATCGGGGGAGAGGGATTATAGTAAGACAGCAGTTCTAGATCAACAAGGAAGTTGTCAGACGAAGATACTGGTTCTACCACCAAATCTAATACCTTCACCCCCAACAGAAAGACCAAGTCTAAAAAGTATGACATAATTTATGTTTCATGTAGGTAGTGACCTTAGAAAAAACACAGCCTTTCATTATATAGCAAAGTTCTTAGGCAAAAAACACTGGCTTGTCCTTGACCTAAATGTTAAAGTCTCTAAGCACAAATAAGTGACCAGCCACTGTGTCCAGAAGCAATGTTACTAAACCTTTGTAGAAATGTTCTTTCACAGTTGATTGGGCAGAAGAGAAGGAGAAACCTACAGCTTGTCCCTGCAACCAAGGTATGTTCAAAGAGCTGGTCTCTCTAGATGCAACCCATGTTAACCTCAACCCAGGACCACTGAAAATGACCACCCCACCCCACAATCCTAACAATTTCTAGGACACTGGAAGGCAGTATATCCTAGTGGAACTGCTAAGGCCAAACAAGTGCAAAAATTCTCATCTAGCCATACTTCAGTAATAAATCCAAGATGAGCAATGAGCTTCTTATAACAGATCTTAGATAACCTTAGCCTTGTTTCAGCTGGAGCTTGCATTGCAGTACAGAACCCTGAGAGGGGTCATAGCAGGGTAAGTCCCAGATATCCATGGCTGATGGAAATGCAGAACTTTGGGTACCATTTGAAGACAAGAGGAGAATAGATGTCTAACTCCAGGGAAACAGTAATGGTACTGAGAACATAACAGAGGAACTAGCATGGGAGTAATCCTGTTACCTACCTTGTGCCTGTCAACACAGTGCATCTGCATGATATATAAATATCTAAAAAGTTGACAAATATACTCTGGCAAATGGGGCTAGATAAAGGGTTTTATAACTAGTAATGATAATGTGCTATAATAAAATAATCTAATTATGATAGCAAGAGTAATAAAACAGTAATCACAATTAAAACTCTAATAAAACAGAAATACTACAAAATACAGCCATTCAGTCAAATAAAATTCTCAGTCTAAGGTGAAGAAATAAAAACTACTAACACGGAGTATCTTAAATTTAAAAGCAGGACCACAACATCTTTCAGCTGTTAGGTGACAGAAAAAATGTTCAGCTTAACATTGGTGCTCTAGCCAAAGCTAGGAATACATCTCTTGATTACACAAATGCCATGTTTAAGGATTCGTAGTCAACAGTGGGTTAATAAATACTCAGAATCTCATTATCAAGGAGTAAAAAATACCTTTAGAGCCTTAACATGAACTAGGGGTCTTGCACAGATCAGGTTAGTTTCTATAACCCCTCAAAGCACCTTCAGGTAGAACAGATAAATGACTGAGGATGTGCTCAAGCTTTCAGGTTGACCAAACAGCTAAATAATAAATGCAAGAAGCCAGATTGCGCAACTAGGTCTCATCCTACAATCACAGATTATGTGATGTCACTAATCAATTTACACTGTTCTGGTCTAGGCCACAATTCACAGGCAGTTCACAGTCAAAGCAATAGAAATAACAGTCAGGATCCAGCAGATCACAAACCAGATCTCAGTCAAGTTATATCTGTTATGGGTGTCAAAACTTTCAAAGCACCTATTCCAGATCAGTAACAAGTATTTACATCACAGTTATGTTAAAGATAAATTAAAATGTGTTCTTTATTCAATATTTAAATGGCAAGAGAACATATCAAACTGCTGGTTAACAAACTGTGAAAGCAGACAGCAGTTTATTAATTTACAAGAACTTTATCTCAAGGGGGAAATTAGGAAGATCAACACAAAGCCCAGAGTATGCAACTACTGATGGGCTACTGATGCCTGATCCACCAGAAAGCTCTAAAGTTGCTTTTTGAAAATCAGTAGAATTGACAGACCCAGCAATACACCACTTAACAACGGTAAATTCAATAATCCAAATGTCCTAAAGGTCAGAGCTCAGTACTCTTCAGGAGAGTAAAAGAGTTAAAAATCAGACAAACACAGATACAATTGCAGCTAGGCAGCTAACCAACATTAGCATGCTAGCTGGAGGAGGCTTACTCTATGCCCACAGTGCAATTTACCCTTCCTTCACTAGAAAAAAACACCAGAAGAGTACCAAAAATAAAATACTGCTATCAGACAAAACAAGTCGCAAATTTAACTAAAACAAGTCACTTCCCAGGTGGTTGAGGGATAGTGTACTAGTAACTTCCAGTAATTTTGCAGCTTAGGTGTGCAGCATTGGGCAGCTCAGTTCAAGGAAGCCCCAAACTCCAAAGCACAACACTTATGGATGAGGGATGTAATACCTCTACAACAGTGACACAACCTCCTGTCCACTTTTTGAAAATGGGGACCAGTATCCAATTTGCTAGTCCTGAGGTGCTGTCCCAGCCTTCCACACAACACTGAAAATGCATGTGTGTGTATGTTGCCCACAATGCCCCCAAAATTTCCAGTTGCTTCCTTCTGGCTGGACTTCTTCTACTTCCGCAACCTTGTCAAAGCAAACTGTTTAATTATGGCAGTGGCTTAATCCACCAAAACAAATCTGGTTCCCCAATCTGTTTTTGATACTGCTTTCTCAGTGGAAGGCAGGCCCAAAGGACTTCAGGAGTTTCTCATAGTATTCCGTCCACCTCTTCACAATGTCCCCCATTTGTGGATAGCATTTCTTCACCTTTGCTGAAAACAGCACTGGCAATATGCAGTCCCCCTCTCTTGAGTGACAAGATTTTTGCCAGAATCATATTTAGGTCATCTTTAGGTCATTCTCCATGGCCTCATCAAAATCTCCTTTCACATTCAGGCTTTCAGTGACTGCTAGCTATGCAGCCTTCCTGGCATGTCATGATCAGTCTCTTAGCTCAAGAGATTCTCTTGCTAATACTGCACAGAAGGCTTATTTTTTTAACCTGATGGCTTCCCTCACCACATATGTCCATGAGTGGTTATACTGTTACTGCTATGGCAAGTACTGACCACCTTTTGGCCACAGCTCCTTGCTGCCATCTCAAACCCTGAGGTATTGAACAAGGTTCATTCAGAATCCACATTTCCAGCCTCCTAGAGATAACAGGAAATGTTTTTTTTATATGTGGGACTTGCAAAGAAGCATAGGTTAGACATTCTCAGAATGTTTTTACTACTACACATTTGGATTTCCTGAGTTTCTCCAGCTGACAACCTAGCTATCAATCTAAACCCACTACAGAACTGTGATCAGCTGACATCTCAGGACCTCTCTTGTCTGCAGTGTCCACAACATACTGCCTTTGATCTTGACATATGGCTATAAAGTCATTAATTGACATTTGGGTCAAATTGTTTTGCTACTAAGTCACTCATGGGCATCCTTGAGATCAACGACACTGTTAGCACACAAGTCTCTCCCAAAAAAATGAAAAACAATTTACCACACAGGTTCAAATCAGGGAAAACATTCCTCCAAGCACAGCCCTTGAGGTATTTAAAATATTCCCCACATCCATCCATCCATCCATCCATAACCCCTTTTTCCCATTTTTGCACATGGGGTCAGGGGGTCACTTTAGCAGTGGCAATTGCCTAGAGCCAAGGTTTACACCTCTGGGTGGCTAGCCCTGCCATGGTCATTCCCCACATAAGCACTGAACATTTCCAGCAGAACAAAAAACCCATAAATTATACTCTACCCTGCACCACACCCCCAGTCTCAAGAAGGCTGAATACTCTGAACAGCTGATAACT
This sequence comes from Protopterus annectens, assembly GCF_019279795.1. NCBI lineage: Eukaryota > Metazoa > Chordata > Ceratodontiformes > Protopteridae > Protopterus > Protopterus annectens. The sequence goes on along the minus strand of NC_056735.1, from coordinate 152,844,597 downwards.
GCATTTGCAAGAACAGTTTTCCTTTCTGTTTGAGACCTTTTTGATCCCCGTATTTTGAGACCTGTTTCCTTTTAACAAAGGTATATCCCTTAATTGACATAACAGGGAAATATTATAAGCAGCTGCTATAAAATGGAGAAATTCTCTCGTTTTTCTCTTCTTTTCCCTTCATCTTACATCATCCTCAATTTCCACTTAGCATACCTTGTCCACCTGTTTCAAAAATGCAAATCAACCAAACTTAACAACTATGGGATGTTCAGAAAAAAGTCCCAAACATATCCAACTGCATAAAAATGTAGGATCACACATACATGTACATTAGGTCTGTATCAAATATGTTTTTGCTACTAACAGGAAGAGTGAATATGTATGCTGGAGTGGCATTTGTTTTGTTATGTTGATCTGAGAAGAGGAGGTCCAGTCTACTGCCAGCAGGTGTGATGACGACTTTGTACCTGAAACTTTTTAAGGCCAATAGGTTTCTGCCCTTTATCCACAATGCAACACATGGGACTTTCCCTTCAAGATCTCTTTCTTCGAGCTACAATGTATGGCATCTAAGAAATGGACTCAGGCTGCAGGTTTGTTTTGGTAGTAATAAAAATAAAATATCAAAACCTAATAATACAGTATCTCTTTTCAATTACTTACCATTTTAAGAGCTGCCAATATGATTTCAAGTTGCTGTTGCTTTTCTTGGTGGGAATATTTTTTTCTTCAGTTGTTCCCACCAGAGACCCACTACCACCATATTACCATTTTTTTTCTGTCAACATTTTCATTTTTGATATTTTTGTTTTTATGATTGTTTACTTTTTCTTTTAAAATAAATCAATGTTATTATTGCTGATTATTGCAGTTTCATATTCGTGATTGGAGTGCCTTACCTGTTACTGCCCATCACAGAGTGAACATTTAAAAACTGTAAATGTAGGAATAAGATAAACATGAACAGAGTTCTGGAGAAATGACACAGTACACATTAATGTAAAATTTACCACGGGTTTACTCCTATTACCTTAACAGTCTGTAAGAATAAGGTTAGACTTTTTCTTTAAGAAAATCTATTTTAGCCCCAAAAGTACTTCTTCAGAGCCAAGGTTCATCAGAATCTGCACCCAGTATCAACTGTAGAACCAATTTATATTACCATTTCCCACAAATTCCCAAAATCCCAGAAATCTAAACTAATTAAGTCTGATATATCAGGGTCTTCCTCTCCAGACTCACAACACATGAAGAGAGTGCTGGAAGTCGTGGAGAGCAAGTCTCCTCCAGAGATGATTAAATCACAGAGATATTACAAGCCAATACTGATGTCACACAAATTTTAAGCTCCAGTGTAATATCAAGCCCTTCTTTTTCTCAGCTGAAATTTAACTATGACAAACTTGTAGACACCTTCCTTCAGGCTCAAAGCAAGTCTGTAGCCTTGCACCCAGCAATTTCCATGGTGGATATGAGCTTCACTATCATTCTTTCTCTGCGTTAATATTTAAATTTTTCATTATCAAAGAGTATGACATCATCACCAGTGCCAAGGATACAAACATCAAGGAATATGATGGCAGTGAAGACACTTGGAGACCTATTAGTTTCATTTTTTAATGTCACAAACTTAGGTGTTAACTGAGACCCTGGTCTCAGTGCCTTTGCTGTCAATGGGACTGCTGGGCCTAACATTGGAGGTTAGCACATCATGTCTGAACCAGACATCAAGCTTGTAAGCATCAGTGCTGATCCTGGTGAGTTACCCCGGATTCAGCAAGCAGCCGTGCAGGAATAAGTTATTCCTGTACAGCAGGGACCTTTCCTGTTCAGCACGGTAGCTCTCCATGCATATGAATGAAAGCACGCTGCCATGCTGCAATATGTACACGGAAATGTGTACAAGTGCAGGGGGTGTGTCTGAGAGCAGTGCTCTCACAAGATACATGCCCCTTGCATAACAGAATTGCCATACGGCAATGCAAAAAGAGCGAGACTGCAATGCCGCATAGTGTACGGCTGTAAAATAAAAGTGTAGTGGCCACTGTAATAATAGGGGCAAAGCATTAAAGAATGAAGTTAGAAAATAATGACACGAGAATTTAAAGTGCAGATGTCATACCTTTCAGAAAATGCATGGAAATACAAAACCTGTTAGTCTAACAGCCATAAAGTGTGCAAGAGAAATACTTAAAAAAATGTCCGTAATGTTTTTTTTTTTTCACATCAGCAAGAAAGTTTAAGCATAGCTGCGTGGGTGTGCCTGTTGCTTACCTATGCTTAGCTGAGCTGAAACAGCCCAAGTTAAATAGCAATACACATGCACAATAAGCAGTACTGGAATAGTGTAGTGGTTAGTGTGTATGCTTTGTAAGTGGACAGGTAGGGTTCTAGCCCCAGTAATGCCATTTGTATTTTGAAATCACCACAAATGTAATTTTTAAGTGTAGTTATATAGTAAATAATTTATATTTGCAACCAGAGCAGTGTATTAGGGCCAGATGTGAGGTGCCAGTGTAATAAAGTTGTGGAACCCCCATATAAACACAAGTGCCCTATACAGATAGTCACACAAGAATAAATGTAATGAAAGCACAGAGTGGGATGTTAGGGAAGGTAAACAAAATAATAATATGCCAGGAATGATGAATCAGTCCCACACAGCTGATAGTCTATAAAACTAAAATGTAATCAATGCCAAGCATAGCACAGCCATGCTTACTAGTTGTACGCATTGCTTAAATATGAATGCTGAACAGTGAGTAGCCAAGCTAAGTGGATTTGCCCACTGATAAGCAGTGCTGAACCCAGCACTTTAAACACTGCCAACCTTAGCTAAGCAGGTTTGCCCATAGCTTAGCTGAGGTCAGCGGTTTCAAAAGTAACCAATCACAGCAAAGTGTGGGAAATTGGTCCTATTTAAACCCTGTAGGCGGGAATACATACCATAAGCAGTTGGAGCTCATCACTGCAGGCGCCATGGCTGGAGTAGGAGAATGTGTTTGTTTTTGTGCGCAACACTGGGGTATTCTGGAGTCCAGGGGTCATGGTTGGACTCCTTGTTGAAAACCATGATTTGAGACTGCTGCAGGGCCAGTACCAGGGCTCAGAATATAAAGCGGAGGCCTGGGACCGTCTCGCCCATGAACTCACCAGTGCTACTGGGATCCCACAGACTGGTGAGCAGGTTTGGCATCACTATGTTGATCTCAAGCAGAGAAAGAGGGACCTTCTAGACCAGTGGGAACAAGATGCTCTGGCAGGGAATACCCCAGTAGTGTGTAAGTATTAGTATCAATTGCTGTTTAAGATAGTCCAGGCTGTGTATGTGATGGATAGGTAGTCATAAATGTTTCCAAACACAACAAAACTCCACCAAGACAAGATCTAAATAAAACGCAAACACCACGAAGTAGATGAACCACCAGGTATACTTTAATCCTGGTACCTCGGCATTTCGCCTTCAAGGGATATTTCTTTGTGAAACACCAGCATCTTAAATAGCACTGCATTTGAAAAAATTCTCCAATTAGACAATTATGCAATTTTCTCAATTAATTGACTGTTACAAATGCAAATACAAATACCATCACTCACTGAACAATACCTCCCCCATTTTAAAATGACAATAATCATTATTACACTTCACCAAATCATGACAGATATAAGCAGATTTTATAAATATGTACAAAACTTATGTACAAAATTTATATGCAGAATCTAGAAAAAGTTTAGCAAACGGAGTAGAAAAATGCCCCTCAAAAGATAACACAGCAGACAGTAAAATTATTCCTTTACAAAAGTGCATACTTTAAAATTTCATTGACACTTCTTAGTTTAATCCACCAGGATATAAAGTGCCATAATTATAAATGAATGTGGTTTCTAAATAATTAAGCTTACAGTGAAATGTACCCCCTGTTGGTCTCGACCTGGGCCAAAACACTGAAAAATAAAGAGGAACCATTACCCCCATGGACAGATGAAAAATGAGTAGCTACTGGGCTCTCTCTTTTGTTATTTCTGATATCTAAAAGATGTTCTCTAATTCTTATCCTATCTCTCCTTTTTGTTTGCCATATGTACCATTTTGTACTATCATATCCACAACCCAATATGTACACTACCCCACAAGATTTGCAATTGAACTTTCCCCTTGTTGAATATTTTCTACCATTAATCACTGTTCCCTTGAAGGCGAAATGCCGAGGTACCAGGATTAAAGTATACCTGGTAGTCATAAATGTTTCTCTGTCTCCTGTACAGCTGCAGCTGACAGGGCTTTGAACGTGGAGGCACATGGCAGCAGGTTGCAAAGCCTGTGCCGCAAGGCTGGTGAGTACTGATCTAGCTGGCAGTATAATTGAAAGTAGTGGAATATCACCTATCAGTGCTGTAATCTGTGCATTGTTTGAACTGAATAAAACTGAAATTACCACAGATAATGATATACATAAAACAGTCATAACCTGTCAATAAAACTATACAACTCTGAACTGTTGTGTTTTATTTGCAATGTGTTAGTAGGAAATCAAAATGTTTATAGCTTTGCACAGCAAATATGGCTCTGATAGCATTACATATCTGAGGTTCATGTGGCAAACAGTCAAGTCTTGTACAACAGGTTAAGCATAACAAAGTTCCCCTACACTATGATCTGATAGCTGAATATTAAAAATGCTTGCTAAACCTTGTTTCCTTTTTTCCTGTAATGTAATATCTGAAAGTGTGAGTACACAGTAGAACAACTGTCTGCCAGGCAGGAATGTCAGAAGTACAAGGTCAGACAGGCCACATCACAGACTAATAGGTAGAAAACACTCACACAAGACATAGCAGTTCCTTGACAGCTTGTTCTGATAAACATTAGCATTGGGACTACTTTTTGAACAAACTGGCAGGGTTTGAATCCTGACAGTGGTACTAAGCTGTCTATATATTTTCACACAAGAATATGTGAATATTGTTACAGTCAGGTAGTGTAAACACGTTTTTTCCCCACAGCTTCTGCAGGTAAGGCAGGCTGCATATTAACCGTAGTATGTGTCTCTTATACAGTGTGTAGAACACATACTGGCCAGCCCCAAGGCTGCAGATGACAGGAAGAGAAGTACATAGACCACTTAGTTTTCCCCAAAAAATGTCCCTCAAGTGTCACGCCGTCATGGCTATTGGTCACTGTCCCCAGCACCCATGGTACTGTACAAAAATGAAAGTAAACTATGACATTAGCACACACACAAGCAGTATGATTGCACATATCAAAGCCGAACTCTGTTAATGTGTAGAAACAGTCAGGTAGTGTTAACCCAATTTTTTCCACAGGTCTAGCAGGTAAATACAGCTGTACATAGGGTGTATGAAGTTTGAACCGATAACTGTGTATAACACCCACTAACCAACCCCAAGTCCATAGGTAGCTGTAATTTCAGGTCATATCTGAAGAGTACAGAGTAGACTATAATGTACAGAACAGTTATGAACAATGTAAGAACAAACAGTTGTTCATTTCTCTGTCTCATCCCCACCCTATCTGCAACAGTAATACAACCAAAAAAAATAAATGGTATATTTTTAACAAACCAACTGTTGGGACATGTTCCCCATTGTTATACCAATATTTCAATGTCTGTTTATTGCTGTTCCCTGTTGAAATGAAATCATTGGTGACCTGTTGCTATCATTGTAACCTGCATGCTGCTGTAATATCCACTGTGGTTCCATATCTGCATGTATTCTGTTTGCTACGCAACTGATTGAAAATTGTGTTATGGTGTCTATTGGAACAACCATGCATGCTGTTATAACTAATCCTGGCATTGTATTGTTCATAACTAACCAACATATGTTGTAAATTGTCAACACCCTAGCTCATCTGGGAAGGACGATCCCAGCGGATCTGCCTGCTCCACCTCATCTGGCCATGGCACCGGGCCCCTGCACATCTGGGACCCACCCCGGATCTTACTCGTCCGCTGGTCCTGCATCACCCACATGTGGAACCGCTTCAGGGGATGGGGCTCGTCCCCCCCTCAGAGCGGGTGCGGACAAGAGCCCATCCCCCAATGTCAGGTCCAGGGTCTGGTGCGTAGGGAGATGCAAAAGGAGTTTGCAGCTCAGCTATGCCAGCTTGAGGCACTCGTGGTGTATCTTGAGGGTCAGCCTGCCCTTCCTGCTTAGCCCCCTGCACAGCCACCTTCGTGGCCGTGAAGGTGCAGTGGTGACTGCCCATGGTTGGGGACCTCAGTCTCACTGTATCCATTTGTGGCTCATGTGCCTCCAGTTCCCAACCACTCTCCCCGTAAAGGTGTTCACCCCAAACATGTGTCATACACCGCCCCTGTCTGCTGTCTTGTCTGCCTTGTCTGATTTCCTACCCAACCTCCCTCCCTACATATACCCACTATCCTTCCCCAACAACCCACTCTCACCTTAAAAAAAAAAGGGCAATCTGTTCCCACAAAAAAATCATGCCCCATACATAGCTCTCCATTTCTCAGACGTGTCCACTGGACACATCTAATCTTGTCCAATTGCCTAGATAACACGAAACTGTTGTCTTCACCCCTCTCTCAGGGGTATAAGTATCCAAATTCACTTCCAAATTCAATACATATGCACAGCTGTTGCTGTAGGAGAAATTGATAGCTATGGACCTTAAAACTCCCATCCTGCACATTCCTATCCATCTTTCATCTTGCTTTTCCCTCTGCATGCCCCTTTTTTCACCACTTTCCTATTACCCCTTTTTCTTTTCTTTCAAAGAAATTAGCATGGGGGTTAGCAGGAGTAAGCGCCACTAAGCAAAGCTAAAACAAAGTAACCATATTTTAGCAATTCTTAGCATCACACAAACCCGCTTAAAGCCACTTTGAAGTGCCTTAATCATCCTCTCACCATCAGCCGTTGTTGTGGCCAGCAACAAAACTAATCAGCCCTGCCAAGTTTTGAACCCAGAACCCTTTACACATGGGTCAGCAACCATACCACTGCACCATCTGAGTTCTACAAGTTGCTCTTGCTTTACCTAACTTATCATGCAGTCCAGTCATTTAACATTAATGAAAAGGCTAGCAGCCCCAGATCTTGAACCCAGGACCCTGTACACTGCAGGCAGAGATCATACCACTACATCACCTGAGCTGCATAATAGAGTGCCTATATGTTTAACCATGTATTACCATCGCTGAGCAGCAGGCAAACCATTTGACATATGCTCAAACACAGAATAGGTAAACACTAGTTATCATACCTAACTGGATTTACACATTGGTAAGCACCACTAAGACAAGCCCACACAGTTTAATCGCCTGTACATTTAGCCATGTGTTAGCTCTGCTTAGCTTCACGCAAACCCGTGTAAACCCCATTTTAAAGTGCCTTATTCACCTCTCTCCATGAGTTCTTGTTCTGCCCAGCAACAAGATAAACAGCCTTTGGTGGTTCTGAACCCAGCAAAATGTACACCATAATCACAGCACGTAGTCATTAAGTCATGTAAGCTGCAAGAGTTCAGGATGACTTCATGAACATATCTTGCAGGACAATTACTGTACTATAGGGAATGTATATTGTGGAAGCAGTAAATATTCAAATGAGATATATACACACACCTATATAAATATATATATATATATATATATATATATATATACATATATATATATATATATATATATATATATATATATATACATATATATATATATATATATATATATATATATATATATATATATATATATATATATATATATATATATATATATATATATATATATATATATATATATATATATATATATATATATATATATATATATATATATATATATATATATATATATATATATATATATATATATATATATATATATATATATATATATATATATATATATATATATATATATATATATATATATACATATATTTATATGTGTGTAAACATATATCTGTGAATGTTTGTCTACATATGTGTGTGTGTGTGTGTATATATATATATATATATATATATATATACATATATATATATATATATATATATATATAGATATATATATAAACAACACACATGCAGATAAATACTGGCAAGCCTAGCAAACGCCACAGTACAATGGCTGTGTGGATAGATATATCCCCCATGAGAGTCAAACAATACCCCTACATATCCTGTGGCAGATCATACTGTAGATAGAATGTTGGGGTGGTACGGAACATTCATCTGCTGACCCCACACATACATAGTCCAAATAACAAGTACACACTCTGCCGCTACATAATCATGATAGTCCTTACACAGTGGCCAGACATACAGCAATCACTTAGGCAAGTAATTGAAATGACTAAAGAGAGCACAGTGATATCCAAACAGCCAGTAATCCTACAGTTACCACCTTATCAAATGGCCAGAGTGTGATATATTTGCAAAAATTAGAATGTTTGCATTAAAAAACACACATAACACCACCTTTTTCCCAAAAAAGGTTTATTGCTGTACTATTTCAGTTGTTTATTCCATGTTTTACAGCATGTAGGTGTGAAAAAATACAGCATAACTGAATTATGCAAATATTAAAGGAAACATATGATACATTCTTGCTCCTACCATTAGGCTTGCTACCCCTCCGTTTTTTTTCCGGACTATCAGGAAATCAAACTGATTCTCCGGTAGTCCGGAAAACACTGTACAAACTCCGGTATTCTGTTTCAAAAAGGAAACAGACTATCGGAGTTTAATCGTTGATTTACTATGCTTTTTTTACAGAAAAGCATAGTAAATCAGCCAAAAGCAGGCGGCGGGAACGAAAAAAGAGGGCGTTCCCGTTGAGTGATGCTGTTGTGACATCACAAAATAGGAGGTATGTTGGCGGGAGAGGGGGTTGGGGTGGGCGGGGTTACTGGTGACGCAAGGGGCGCGGCTTTGCTCCGGTTTTAGCCATGAAGGAAGGTGGCAACCCTACCTACCATCTCAGGACATTTTCCAGTTGTCAGAATTATCGTCAGCAGTACCATACCTCTCAACCTGTTATAGGCAAAAATATGGACAAAGCATAACATGATGGTGGACAAATAGGGATTGATTATAAATATTCTCTTATAATCTCAGAAAGCTGACAGAATACTAGAGGTTTTGCAGTAACATTACTTTCTGAAGGATGTGGAGTCTTACAGTCAAATGTTTGTCATCACTGAATGAGTCCAATCCTCAGCTTTTTGCCAGAAAGGAACCTAATTAAGGAGGACTACACAAAAGTTATGATGCCAACATCCGGGCATTATGGAAAAATGTGTACAGTTGAGGGTTATGAGTAGGCCACAACTGGCCAAACAATGACCATGCCTTGCACAGAGGAACAGGTGATAACCAAAGTAAACCACACAAAGTATCAGACACTGATGTCATGGCAAAAGCCTTCAAGTAGTACAACAGTACAAAACACACTCGCCTTGAATACAAAAATCAGTCACCACTCAATTACATGATTAAGCCAACAACCTCCAATTACGCTCCTCAGTTAACCACCTAGTGGGGAAAATATGAACTGTTACAATGTAAATTTATTCTTTACATAACAATGCTTCACTTCAAACTGGTCTGTCAAACTGACAGACTGTGTGCCAAACAATAACTTCTAACCCACCACTGTCCCCATCACCATAGTATCAAAAAGTACAGCTACATACCTTTTATGTTTTATTAGTAATATCTCTCACATGTACTAACAGCCTAAGAGTCAAACATATACCCCCCTAAAATGTGTTACATGGGTAAATAACAGTGTTTACTATACACTGACCTCTTGACTGTACACAGTCACACATGTTTTCTAGCCTACGGCCCATATTTATGGCCCCTACCCCACAACATGAGTGGGAGTCCACAACATCACTGGGATGAGAGCAGGAATGTCAGCACTAAATAATGATAGCCCATACCTATCAACCTCTTACTGCATGACATCTGGACAAAGCCTGGTGTATAAGTGGAGGACATAGGGCCAAACACAGGGCCATATTTGATATATTACACTCATACAATGTGAAAGTTGCTGGTGTTACAGGATTGTTTGAAAAATATCCTTCCTGAGGGATATGAAGTCACAAACACTAATGCATGTTTCCAGTTTCTGATAGCAGTCAACAGAGTATGGCAATGATTTGTCAAGGACAACACCCTGTTTGGGGAATACACTAAACAGAGTGACCCAAACCCTGGCCATTATGTGTATAGCCCTACAGTTCAGACCTATGCAGACACATAATGTTGTCAGACTGCAAGCTATGCAGAACTAGCATGTACACACAAACCCTGTTAAACTAACAGTATTCAAAGCATATAACCATGATACACTCTCTCCCTACATCTGGAACCTTACATAAACCTGTAGTTGGCCTATGTCCACATGTCGTGTTGGAAGAGATATTCTCACCTGCTGCAGTAAGTACACATTTATAGGAGTGGATTGCCATGACATTGGCTATTGGAAGGACTACACAGCTGCTCTGCATGCAATTAGCAAGTGGGGAACACCGATTGGTGCATAGGCCATCACCTGGTCATGACCATCACCTACAAAAGCCATGCTGTCACTTAATCAAACCCACTCAATCCCTGTACTACAGAGAGAGAGAGAGAGAGAGAGAGAGAGAGAAACGACATAGAGTGAGACAACAACCAAACCAAAACACTTAGGTTTGAATATACAACAAACCCCCCCCAAAAAGGTATGTGAAACATTTAAGCATGTAATTTAATGTATTACTTGGTCTGTAATAATGGGATAGCTGAGTTTGAAAAATGTATATATGGCAGCAAAACCTGCTGTACTGATGTCCTGCTGTACAACTGCTATGGCCAAAGCATCTGGCTCTGTCTGCAGTGGGAGACATCACAGCCATACCTGTCAACTGTACAAATCTTCACAGAATGTCCAGATTTTGAAATCAGACTGTTATGTTTGTTCCTCTTGACATCTCTACCTGTCTGACAAATAGCTGAGTACTGAAGTCATGAAGTAATGACAAACACTTGAGTGTAAGACTACACATCCTTCAGAACAGTCACAGTAATGCAAAATGTATTATGCTAAAAACTTCATAACTCTGTAACAGGAATATGTATGATATGTCCCTATTTACCCCCCATCATGTTAGGCTTTGTCCACATGTGATGCTCTAAGAGTTTGAGAGGTGGTATTACAGCTCAGGAGCCTGACTCACCCTGGGAAAGGACAGCTCACATTTGCCAACCACTAGAGTGTCTGTTAAATAGTTGTAAGTGTGCCACTGCTGGGCCATTTAATGGGATTTTGTCCATATCCATATGTTACCTGTGAATATGAGTATGATATATGTTTGTCTTGGAAAGCTAAGAGACATAAATAGGGCATCTGCATAGTACAGTACTGTTGCAGACATGTGTGCTGAACTGCATGTGATATCTTGAATTAATAACATTCAACTGTACAATGTTCTGCTGGACAATAAGCACATTTGTGACTGATATCTGTAGACACACAACATATACTTGACCTATGTCGGCCAAACCAATGGCAAGTCTTCCAGCAATGACAACGCAACATAATAGTGTAGTTATGACTGTTGGACATCGTCCAGGTTATCACAGCGGTGTCAAAGGCTAAATCAACTTAAATATGTATGATGCAGCTAGAGTAATATGGCATCAATATTGATGTTACTTTTGTCAACCACTGATGTGGTTCTTTGTCCTGAAGTCCTGTGGGTATAATCGGCTGAGACGTATGACTGATTAGCAAGACTGTGAATACAGTGTGCCATACTAACACAGAGCACAAATGTATACCAGGTATCCCCTGGGCACATGTATGTATGTGTATTTCCAGCTAAAAGGCACAAAACTGATACCATGGGTTACAAGCAGTTGGAAAAATAGGGTGCGCATGTTGCACATGTGTGTAATATCAGTGTCAGTGCATACAACATAAATAAATGTGTACAGCTACTGCTTGTTGCATTGCCCTGACACTGATATGGGTACTACAGTCGGCATGTTTATCATGTAGTAATAAGGGAAGTGTTCATCTGTGTTATGAAACATTGCCCATGCCTAACACTAACAGCTATAGCAGCACCTATATACAGTGGATATCAAAAGCGTACGCACCCCTGTTGGAATGCCAGGTTTGTGTGCTGTATAACAATTAGACCACAGATAATCTTTCAAAAATGTTCCACACCCCAAATGTGACCCATAACCTGTTGTTGTTGTTCATCCGTCGTTGTCAACAACGACCAAAGACATCGCGTCAAGGAGGTTAACTGAGTATGGGGTGTCTGTCTGTGGCTGATCAATCTGATACGAACTTGAAAAGCTCTGCCGCACTTTGGGCACAAGTGGTCACTTGAGTTGGTTGGCAATGAGTTGGCTGTGGATTTACGCAGCTCACGCTTACTCTGTGCCTATGCAGTCCTGCTCTGCTCGTAGGAGATAGCACCTTTGCTGATGCAGTTTCGCCAGGCGGGGTGGTCTTGCGCTAGGATTTCCCAGGAGTCATGGTCAATGCCAAAGCTCTTCAGAGAGACTTTCAGTGTATCCTTGAAGCGCTTTTTCTGCCCACCTTGTGTGTGTTTTCCTATTGCAAGTTCACCATAAAACAGTCTCTTGGGGAGGTGTGTGTCTGGCATATGTACAAGGTGGTCTGGCCGCCTGTCTTGGGCTTTCCTCAGCAGGGTGTAGATACTTGACAGTCCAGCTTGAGAGAGGACAGCTGTGTCTGGAACTTTGTCCTGCCAGGTAACTTTCAGCAGCCTTCTTAAACAGTTCATATGGAAGCGATTCAGCTTTTTGGCATGATGCACATACACAGTCCATGTCTCACAGGCATACAATAATGTGGGCAGTATAACTGCCTTCTACACCTTCAGCTTTGTGGACAGTTTAATGCCTCTCCTCTCCCACACTGACTCCTGCAACCGTCCAAATGTGGAGCTTGCCTTGGCAATGCGTGTGTCTACCTCATCATCAATGTTCACATATCTGGAGAGTGTGCTGCCAAGGTATGTAAACTTGTCAACAACCTTCAAGATCTCACCTTCAGTGGTGATAGTTGGTTCTGCATACGTCTTCTGCGGTGCAGGCTGATGCAAAACCTCAGTCTTCTTGGTATTAATTGTGAAGCCAAAGTTTTTGCAGGCAGTGAAAAAGCAGTTCATACTCTGCTGCATCTGGGCCTCTGTGGCAGCATTGAGTGCGCAGTCATCTGCAAACAGGAAATGGCGCAGAAAGTTCTCTTCAACCTTAGTCTCCTTAGTCTTGGCCTGTAGCCTCTGCAAGTTGAACAGCCTGCCATTAATCATGCATCTAATCTTGATGCTGGTTTCTTCATCATTGCAAAAGCCATCTGCCAGCATGGCCGAGAATATCATGCTGAACAGCATGGGTGCCAATACACAGCCTTGCTTAACTCCGTTGGTGACTGGGATGGCATCAGAGGAGTCTCCAGCATCCAGTACTCAAGCAAGCATGCCATCATGGAACTGGCGCACCATACTGATAAATTTGCCTGGGCAGCCAAACTTCGCCATGATCTGCCATAGCCCCTCATGACTAACTGTATCAAAGGCTTTAGTCGGGACCACGAACATTGTATAAAGGTCCCTGTTTTGTTCCTGGTACTTCTCCTGAATTTGATGTGCTGCAAATATCATGTCCAGTGTCCAAGATGTCCTGGATGCATCCATGCAGCAAGCACTGGCATCTCATTGATTATGTTATAGTAAGGAGAAGGGACAGGCAGGATGTTAGAGTGACTAAGGCCATGTGTGGTGCAGACTGCTGGACAGACCACAGTCTCATCCTCTCAAAACTCAATATGCACATTCAGCCTAGGCGGTGCCCGCAGGGAAAATAGATCAATGTCAGCAAGTTAGAACAGGATTCTGTGCACCAGAACCTCAGGGGGGACCTCGACAGTAAGCTTGACCAACTCAGCTTTGGCACCAGCAGCGTAGAAGAGGACTGGGCAGCCTTTAGGGATGAGGTCTACAACACTGCTCTCGCTCATTTGGACTTGAACACATGCAAACACCAGAACTGGTTTGATGATAATGATGAAGACATTCAGAAGCTGCTAGATAAGAAGCGTGAAGCCTTCAGATCCCTCCAGGAAGACACTACATCCATCTTCAAGAAAGCAGCCTATAACTTCATCAAAAGCAAGGTGCAAGCAAAGCTCAGAGAGATGCAAGACTCCTGGTTTAGCAGAAAGGCAGATGAGATCCAGAAGTATGCTGATAGCAACAACTCCAAGTGTTTCTATGATGCCCTGAAGACCATCTATGGGCCACAGTCCTCTGGAACATCACCACTCCTCAGTGTCGATGGGTCCACCCTGCTTACTGACAAGAAAGCCGTCCTGGAAAGATGGGCTGAGCACTTTAACAATGTCCTGAATAGGCCTTCCTCTATCAATACTGAAGTCATTGACAGCATGCTGCAAGTAGACATTAATACCTCGCTGGAAGACCCTCCAAATGATTCAGAGGTTAAGGAAGCAATTAAGCTTCTCTCCAACAGTAAAGCACCAGGCTCTGACTCAATTCCTGCTGAAATCTACAAGACAGGTGGACCATTCTTGTTACAGAAGCTCACTGAGCTGTTCCAAACCATGTGGCAACAGGAAGTTATCCCTTAGGAGTTAAAGGATGCCTCCATTGTCCATCTCTATAAGAGAAAGGGAAACAGGCAGTCTTGTGACAACCACAGAGGAATCTCTCTTCTGGTCATTGCCGACAAAATCCTTGCCAGAGTCCTCCTCAACCGTCTCATTCAACAAATGGAAGATGGACACCTGCCAGAGAGTCAGTGCAGCTTTAGAGAAGGCCGAGTGACACTGGACATGATATTTGCAGCACATCAAATTCAGGAGAAAGTACAGTTTTGTACCTACCATAAATGTAGATGTTCGAATGTCTTCACTGCTGCAGTCATTACAATTGGGTTATCCTGCCATCAGGCGGGCCCACAGTTGGCCTGAGTTCCAAATTCTTGGTCCGGCGTCGGTTGCTGTCGCCTCTTTCCTGACGTCAGTGCGCCAGGGGTATATAAGAAGCAGCCAATGCCATTTTCTTCAGTTTTTCTTGCCCCAGATGCCAGGTGCCCCCAAAAATGGTAGGCAATACATATTGCTAATAAAACATACTAAAAAGGTAAAAATAAAACCATCAGTAACCAGCAAATACACCACATAGGTAGTATAGGTTAGTCCCAGATAAGAAAGAGGGGCTGGCGGGTGGGTAACCTGGACTGCAGCAGTGAAGACACTCGAACATTTATGGTAGGTACAAAACTGTACTATGTTCATCGTGTTTCACTGCTGCAGTCATTATACTTGGGTAGAATCCCAAAGCTGAGTTTGGGTGGCGGGCTCTATAGAGGATTTGGTGTGGCTATGAGACCCTGCAGCACTGCAGTGGCAAAGCCAGCTCTGGATCTAGAATAAAGAGGCAAATGGTAATGCTTGGTAAAGGTGTGCACTGAACTCCAAGTTGCAGCCTCCAAGATATCTTTGGTAGGTACTCCTCTAAGGTAGGCAGTAGAAGTGGCAGTTGCCCAGGTGGAATGTGGTCTAATATTACTAGGTACAGGTTTCCCATTTTGTGTGTAGCAGAACCAGATACAGTGTCCTATCCACTTTGAAATGGTCTGCTTTGAAATAGCCTTTCCCTGTGATCCTGCAGCATATGATACTAACAATTGTGTCAGATTTTCTGAAAGCTTTTGTTTTGTCCAAGTAGAAGCCCAATTGCCTGTGTATGTCCAAGGAATGTAGAAGTCTCTCCCCTTTATTCTGGGGATTTGGATAAAATGTTGGCAAGTGAATAGTTTGGTTAAGAGCCACACTGGATACCACTTTAGGCATAAAGGTAGGGTTTGTTCTTAAAGAAACCCTGTCTTAGTGGAAAATGATAAAAGGCTCCACTGCTATTAGTGCCTGCAGTTCTGAGACTCTTCATGCTGAGGTTATTGCCAGAAGCAGAGCAGTTTTCCATGATATATATTTTAACTCTGCTGAATTGGCTGGTTCAAAAGGAGGCAAAGTGAGCTTTTCCAAAATGAAATTGAGGTCCCACGTTGGTGTTGGTGCTCTCCGGGGCGGTCTTATGTTTTTAGCCACTCTGAGGTACTGTTTTAGCAATGGATGAGAGAAAATAGGAGGATCTGTGTTGTAATGAGCCGAGATGGCAGAAGCATGAATCTTAATGGATGAGAAGGATAGTCCTTTGTCCAGCATCTCAGTCAAGTATTGTAGTATCTGAGGAATGTTAGGGACCAGAGGATCAAGGTTTTGAGCCTGGTTCCAGGCACAGAATCTCTTTCACTTTTCTGAATAAGATTTCCTGGTGCTAGGCCTCCTGGCCTCCAAAATGACATCCATAACAGCTTTAGAGACAGAAGTTGTCTGTTCGGCTAATGAATCTGCCATGCAGCCAGGTTTAAGGTTTTGAGCTGACTGTGCAGTATGTGATTGTTTTGCTGAGTCAGAAGGTGTGGAATTTGAGGCAAAATCCAAGGTGGGTCTTGAGCTAAGTTCTTTGAGATCGGGTACCAATGCTGGCGTGGCCAGTCTGGAGCAATCAGAATCATCTGTGGTTTGTCTTGTCTGGCTTTTAGGAGTACCTTTGAAAGGAGAGGCAGTGGTGGGAAGGCATAAACGTTTAGGCTTTTCCAGCTGAACAAAAGAGCATCCACTTTCCATGCTTGTGTGTGATAAGTCCTTGTGCAGAATTTTTGTAGTTGGCAATTCAGTGGGGAGGCAAAGAGATCTATGTCCGGGCACCCCCATTTTTGCATTATCATGCTGAAAACTTGTGGATTTAATTTCCACTCGTGAGGATCCATGATGTTTCTGCTTAGGTCATCTGCCAGAGTATTTTTCTTTCCTGGCAGGAATTGTGCTTGCAGATGAACTTGATAAGTTATAGCTGTGTTCCACAAGGTCATGGCTTGCCTGCATAGGGGGTAAGAATGAGTGCCCCCTTGCTTGCTTATGTACCACATTACTGTGGTGTTGTATGTCCTTAATAATAATTGTCCTGGATGCAGAAGGTCCTTGAAAGCTGTTAGGGCATTTTGTACAGCCAACATCTCTTTTTGATTGATGTGAAGATGCATTTGGTCTGTGGTCCATTTGCCCTGAATACATTTTCCTGCCATGTGTGCTCCCCAGGCATAATCCGAGGCGTCTGTTGTTAAAGTCTGCGTGGCTGTGGGAAGAGTGAAAGGCTGACCCTTGCTGAGGTGACATGCCTGTGCCCACCATCGATACTCCTGTTGCAGGCAGGGAATTAGTGGTATTACTGTCTCCAAGCTGTGAGAATATTGAGACGAAACACTTTTTAGGTACCATTGTAATTTCCTCATATGCAGTCTTGCATATGGAATTAGTAGTATGCAGGATGCCATGAATCCCAAGGCCTGCAGAATTTTTCTTGCAGGGAGTTGGGACTTTGTTGCCATCAATTGAAAATACTGAGTCAGTTGTCCTTGTTTGTCTGGCGTGAGATAAGCCATCTGGGCCGTTGTATTTAAGCTGGCACCCAGGAATATCATCTCTTGTGAGGGCACTAGTTTTGATTTCTTTTCATTTACTGTGTACCCTAGGCAACTTAACAATCTTTTTATGAATGCCAGATGCTGTAGAAGAATGTTCTTGCTCTCTGCTTGAATCAGGCAGTTGTCCAGATATGGATATATTTGAATTCCTTTTTGTCTGCAAAATGAAATTACTGGTGCCAGGCACTTGGTAAAGACCCTGGGCGCAGTAGATAAGCCAAAGGGCAGTGCAGAGAATTGGTAGTACATTGAACCAGGTATGAATCTAAGGTATCTTCTGCAATTTTGTCTGATAGGGACATGCAGGTATGCCTCTTTGAGGTCCAAAGTAACAAGCCAAGCTTTCTTGCCCAACATGGGAAGGAGCTGTTGTAGTATCAGCATTTTGAATTTTGGAACATCCAGGTAAGTATTTAGAGTGGAAAGGTCCAGAATGGGTCTCCAGGCTTTGTCCTTTCTGGGTACCAGGAAGAGTCTTGAGTAAAATCCTTGTCCTTTTTCCTGCTGTGGTACTTTTTGAATAGCTCTCATATCCATGAGAGCTGTAATTTGTTTTTGTGCCTCTGCCCATTGATTTTGTATTTTGTGGTAGGTCTGGCATTCCTTTTAGCCTTGGAAAAGTGTGAAAGTGGAACCTGTAACCTTGAGCCACAATATTCAGCACCCATTTGTCTTGGGTGATTGCTTGCCAGTTTTGAGAAGAAAGTGCTAGTTTACCCCCTAAGGGAGCTGCCAAAAGGTAAGAGTTTGGCATTGGAAGGGAGAAGTCATTGGGACTGTTTCCTGTAAGGTTGTGACTTATCCTCACCTTCTTTTGGGTTTGAAGCACCCCACTGTCGTGGTCTGTAAGAACCTTGTGGCTGAGATCTGCCTCTTGGGCATCTGTATCTGCCTCTTTGTGGCCTGTCTGACACTGGAAAGGACCAATTCTTTGTAGGCCAATTTCTGCTAAATCGTGGTGGCTGTACCTGTAAGAAATCCTTCACTGTTTGCATAGATTTTGCCTTATCCTCCATTTTCTTTAATACCTCTTCTGCCTTAATACCAAATAAATTATCTTGCTGCAAAGGAGCATCCAATAATTTTGCCTTAACATGATCTGGCAAACTTTGTTCTTTTAACCAAGCATGCCTTCGAACCACAGATCCTGTAACTGCTGCTCTACAAGAAACTTCTAATGAATCAAAACCACATTGCAAAGTATGCTTTCCCACTTGTTCAGCTGCATGCAATAAATCCTGCATTTCCCTAGTCAGGTTGTTTTGCATTTGTACTCATTTTCTGTTTTAATTGAGACAGTAAGTATTGTTGATATTTAAGCATGTGAAACTGGCAATTTAGAGCCCTCACTGCTGAAGTTGCAGAGGTGTAAACTTTCTTTCCCCATCTGTCTAATACTCTAGAGTCCCTATCCGAGGGAACTGGATTCTTAGCCGTGGAAGCCTTAACCTCTTTGGGACCCTGGGAAATAGTTTCTGGGTCAGCAACAGGGTTTTTATAAAGAAATTTGTGAGAGTCAGGGACTCTGTGGTACCTGTCTGGCTTGACTGGAGCTGGGGGTAAAGAATCAGGGTTTAAACTAGATTCAGAGAACACATCATCCACAATGTCCAACACTAGTGGAATAGCAAGGGGCCTGTGCTGAGGCAGCAAAAGAAAGTCTCTGAGCCTTTTCTTGGATTCTGAGTAATCCTGGCCCTCCCAATGGAAATGCTCCCTCATGATATGTAAAGTTTCCCCAAAAGAGTAATCCTCAGGAGGAGAGGCTGAAGGAATTGATTCTTCAGCATCAGAATCCTCATAGGGGGGTAAAGAATATCCCTGGTCTGAAGAGGAATTAGAATATATTGAAACCTGGTCAGAGGAATCATAGTCTGTATCCTGCCTAGGCCTTTTGTCAGGAGGGGGATGGGAACCCCTGATCAGAGTTATCAAGTCTTCGGCCATCTTGAGCATCTGTTTTTTAGGCATGGAGGCCCGTCCAGGTGAATGCTGTACTTGCTTCTTTGTCTTTAGTGTAAGCTTAGTCTTGGCTGTAGTTGCAATGGTAAGTTGAGTAGGCCTGAAAACTCCCTCAGAAGCCGATGCCTGCTCAGCGGCTCCGGGCCCATCTGAAGGGTTAATCTCCATTGGCCCAACACCCTGAGGCTCCAGAGACCTAGGCACCTCCACGTGGGAGTCAGTCGCAGCCTGTGGTTCTGATCAGGGGCTGCGAAAGCGCCTCACTGAAAACCGGCGAAACGGCGACTGGCCTAGAAGAGGCTTCGTCGTCAGTTTTGGGCCTCAGATACCTTTCCCTATCTTTATCTTTGCGCTTTTTGTGCATTCCGGTCGTCGGTTGTTCCGACAGCATTGTATAATTAAACCTTCGCCCAAAGTAATGGCGAGCAAAATCAAACCGACGTTTAATAGTGCGTTTGTTAAATCTAGCACAAAACTGACAATGATGTCGTGATCTGGGCCTAGGCATGGAATACAGTAAGAATGAAAATCCTTATGAGGTATTTGCTTCCCACAAGAAATACAATTATTAACTTTTTCTGACATCGGTCTGAGGCAAGAAAAAATTTCCCCAACGGGGTACTTAGCTTTATTGAAGACTTCGGTTCTGAAATCGAATTTGAAATCTCAGGAGTCGGCTGACCGGCACTTGTGAACTGCTTTTGCTTCGGGCACCGCGCGGCAAGAAAGACGGAAGAAAATGGCGTCGGCTGCTTCTTATATACCCCTGGCGCACTGACGTCAGGGAAGAGGCGACAGCAACCGACACCGGACCAAGACTTTGGAACTCAGACCGACTGCAGGCCCACCTGACGGCAGGATAACCCAAGTGTAATGACTGCAGCAGTGAAACACGATGAACATGTGCCCATAACCTGTACAATTCTATTGAGTGTGCAAACCAAGACAAATGGATGCTGTAGTTATCTCAACAGGTGTTCACATAACATATCACTTTAAGGGTGTGCGCACTCATTCAACTGGCTTATTGTACTGATTGTTATTTCACATATGTTTTCACAGACCCGATTGTCATGTTTTACATACAACTGTAAAGGATAAAGGTCACATTACAGGTGTGAATTTTTTTAAATGAGTTTTTGTGGTGTCGTGTTCCAATTGCACAAATACCAGGCATTGTAACAGGTGTGTGTACACTTCATATCCACTGTAGTTATATGCAATCAGCAGTACCTGACCTGTAAAAGTAGCCTCCACCAAGGAGAGAGTAATACCCCATGGTGGACAGCAGTGCTACACAAAGCACATAATAGGATGCTGTATTAGCTGTACAGGGACACATAGGCACAGCCAACAAATTGGAGGCAAGTCCACCTCTATCTCAGCAAGTATGTATGTTCACAGCTGATATTGTGTAAGGCTGATTATGACTATAAATCAGACATATCCACACCACCAAGGACAACTGCAACAGAGAGTGTCTCCACATCAGTCTCAGAGGCAACAACACAATTCAGCCTGTACTGGGGGTAAAGCACACCTCATAAACACATGCCATGGATATAGGCAACATGCATCACACAGGTTAGGTGGGAACAGTGTCACCCTGTCCACACAAATTTTATAGGGGGATATGCACATCAAATACACTACCCCCCCCCCTCATCATTGGTGAACATGTACATAATGCCTACTGAAGGCAACAACAGCAAGTCTCCCTGGGCCATGAGAACATCAATGTCTGCCTCTTACTTGAACTAAGGCATGTGCTCACAGCTCCATCACACACTACAGTCAAACACAGACTTGCCATCATCCACATGGATAATGGCCACTATCATCCCTATACACAGAAATGAATGGAGAATAGAGGATTATGCAGTTAACTGTACAACATTGGTTGGAATAAGATAGGTCAGGGCCAGGAGTGTAATGACAGCTGATTATAGGGTTAGGTTGTAGTTTGGAATATTGTCAAATAATATTCTGTGCTGATGTGCAAGTAGACAACCATATGAGGTTGTGTAACCTTTTCTCCTGTTTATGTCTTCCAGCTACCATGCCATGAGGAAGGCTACCAGCCTTTACTTTATTGGAGAATGATGTAATCATTCAGTATCTCATACAGCAGTATGATGTCCTGTTCAGATGTGGCACAGAAGCCCTACGTGACCAAACAGCCCTGTGGGAAGAACTGATCCATGCTGAACAACAGAACCAGCATTATGAGCAGGTCCATCACCATGCCAATGACATTTTGCATCATGCACGGTACCGAGCAGCTGCTGTAGCAAGGGAGCGGTTAGCCACAGGTGGGGGGTGCAGCCATCCAGTCCCCACTGACACGTACGGTGTTGGTGCACCTGCCCGGCACACCCACCATGAAGTAGAACCCAGCATTGTTGAGGTGGGTTGCACCCAACCAATGTCTGAGAAGCATGCAGATAAGGCCACAGTGCACATAACTAGAAGAGTGTTGATTCTACATTTCTGTCTGTAGATAATCTGCATGCATATATCAGAGAAGATAGTCTGTAGCTGGAGTTTAGTAATGCACAGATGTGCACATCTATGATGTTGAGCTGCATATTCTGTAGTACTGCTGTTTGTTCTGTTAATGTTCTGAAATGCTGCTTCCACCCTGTACCAATGCCATGTGAGTGGCTACTGAAATTACCTCTCTCCCATGACTATGTAGGTCCCTCAGGTATACAACTGGGGCAGCAGCCTGTGGCTGGTGAGTACGGAGTTATTTTGTCCATATTTACCATACACCGACCATGTTAAGGCCATGCTATACACCCTGTACACATTTATCACACCTACCTATAATGCATGATGTACATGTTCAGTTTTGTTGGTGTTAACTGCACAGCATCACAGTGGTCACCATGGTGAAGGGTAGGTAGGTGTCCTGCAGTATACCTCACAACCCATCCATGCAAGATGTGTGGACAGAGACCAAATGGTGGGACAAATGGCCTACAGTAGGGACATGTATGAAACATAACCCTCATATAGTCAATACAACAATGTACACACCCCTATGATGATGTCAACTGCTCCTGACATATACCATGACAGAGCACAATAACACATTCCACACCTTTTACAACCCATAATGTGCACCTAACATATGCAATTAATGTATAAAATAGAATCCTATGTTAGGACAACAAATATGGGGTTTACAAACCTTACAATACACTGGAAGCATACGTGTGCACACACTCCAATTAACATATTGTGGAGGCAGCTTGTGATGTACTGACAGCATTCACTCTTCTGCAGTACACACCTGCCATCAAGTACAGGCCTCTATGTCACACCATGTAATGGTCTGCTGTCCCAGAAGTATGTCCATGACAACTGGCCAGCTCCCTGCAGCACAGGCAGCCATGGCTTGCAGACATCTTCCAAGGCATGACATGGATCCCATATCTGAAAGGAAGTAGTCAGGAGTAGGATAAAATAACATTATCTCACCATTGTATATTCCATGCCAAACAGTGCAGACAGTCGTCTAGAGTTGTGTATTAAATATGGGATGACAGCAATGTTGACAAGACACAGATGGCCATCCAATACAGATGACAATACATAGTGCAAACTGGTTAGGGAGGCTACCCAGATACATGCAGCAACACTGAGGCAGTTGCACAAATGTCTAGCAAGTCCTACCTGTGTATTGCAACACTGAGGCAGTTGCACAAATGTCTAGCAAGTCCTACCTGTGTATTACTTGTGTCAACAATCGCCTGGAGTCTGCATAAGTGTGCTCTATGGGTTAGGGTATGTAGATGGAAGATTTATCCCCCAAGAAACATCATCCAGGCCTCTGTACAGGTAGTAAAAGCATAACCCCAGGTCTTCCAAAGGCATGTGTTGCAATGTGTAATGGTGTCATGAGACCAAGGTTCAAACCTACAGACAGGAGTCCTAAAGTTACGTGTGGTGCACAAGCATCAGCTCACATCACATCAGGGCCACCATCCCCAACTTGAAGGTTGCTGATGCCAGTGTACACCTTTACGGTTGCTGTTCATTACATGAAAGTAGGCCTGTAGACATGGTGGAGTGAATGTGGAACACTGCAAACTAGCACTCATGTGTGGGCCACAGTTGTCAGGCATCTGCAATAAGGCTGAGGATGGGGAGGGGTGTCAGCTTCAAATACAACAGTGAACTGAAGCATACATCCAAAGCTAGCTAAGAATGGCCATATCTTAACACATTCAAGGTTATGAATTGGCCCACACATAACACACACTCCACAGCAATACTGAAGTCCCTGTGTGACTTCCACGGGCTGTGCACATGAGCTGGCCTTGCAGTCTGGCAGACTTTTGGTACCTTTGTAGGGAAGATGGACCTAATTATGCAAAGGCAAGAATGTGCCATGCTACTGTGCCCCTTTCAGGAATAGTGACTGCTGTATTTCAGTTAGCAGGTGCTTCAACAAACCATTGGTTTAAGGGTGTGCACAGTTATGCACCCCTGATATGGTAAGCATTTCAGTCAGCATCTCCATGACTGACAGTCATCTGACGCAGGACTGGATTGCATAGGTCATAAGTCACATATCAGGTATGTGGAATGTTTTTGACTGCAGTAATATGGTCCCATTGCATATCATAGAAGAGGCTGCCATGTCAACAGGGGTGTGTACTCTCCTGAAATCCACATGAGGCTTGGAAGGTCATCAGTGTACACAGATGTTACTGCATATACATCAACTGATGATGATGAGATCTGGGAATCAAATGTCAGTCATTCATTAGTGGCATTCATCCTCATATCACCCCAGTCATGTTTCAGACAAACACACAGGGGTTGTGAAGAACAGAGCAAAAATAACTGCTACACATCTAACACATTCAGCAATGATTTCTATAGTTGTGAGGTATGGTGTACAGTGCATGCCAGTGTGCTGTACAGGTGCACAGCATTAATGTGTACATGGGTGCAGTGTGTCCCAGGGGAAGGGGCATAACCTACTAACATGACCCGTGAATCCCACATATGTATATTGTTTGTAATCAGGATTTAGAATGGCTACACTGCCTGACATTGAGTGCCATATGTCATGCATGTCAATTGTTGGGTACTGAGGTCTGTGTAATATGCTTTTGCCATCTTACCTGTAAGTGTGCATGTGTGTAGAAGTAAACCATAATGTACAGGTCTTAATTTACATTTCTTGTCTGCCCCTCACAGGTGGCAAGGTGGGTCAGGATCCCTCCTGCAGGCAAACCGATGTTAGTGTCCATACAGATTCTGACAATGATGATAGGCATAATGAGGCACAGGCAGGGTTGTCAGGGGCTGAATCTGTGACATTGGTTGACATCCCACTTTTATCCACCCCATCCCCACACACACAGTCACAATGCCCATACATACCCCATCACCAGTGGCCATAGATGAGGGACAGTTGGCGGGTGGTGGCATGGGACAGGAAAGTGTGGGGATTATGGCAAGTGTGTCTGTACACAGCAGCCATAGCCAGATGACCTGCGAGGTGCCACACAGGCAGATGTACAGGGGTGTTCATAGGAGGGCTGCTGGCTATCATGGCCCTGGCAGAAGTGCCACAGCAGGTGTCACCAGATGCATGTTTCAGGCCATCATGGAGGCACTGGAACATTACACCAGAAATAGTCTGAGGCTCCAGAGGGCTATTCTTCTTGCTGTAGGTGACAACATCCGTGATCTTGCAGGTGCCCACCATTATTTTGCAGAGGTCATGGACAGACAGTTGGGTGAGATGGTGGGAATCCTCAACCATGTGGTGTCTGTGGTATAGCATGTGGTGAGAGTAGGGCATCGGCCACGTGGATGTAGGTCAGAAACACTAAGGTGGAGGTCTATGTGGACGTGCAACAACTCATGGCCGCTCCTGTAGTGGCAGTCCCAGCACCAGCACTGCAGGGGGGAGTGCTGTCCACACCACAATGCAGCAGACCACGTGCATGTGGTCCTGGCCAGTCCCAACAGGGACACAGATCCAGTGGACAGTTGTCATCATCAGGGGAGAGTATCATATCTTGGCTTCTGCCTGGTGGCACCTGTGCAACCCCTCGCAGGTGCAGTTCCTGTGTCCATAGCCAGACACGGTGAACTACACACCCTGCCATGTATGACCCACAGCTGTCCAACATATACCTATATAGGGCAGCCACATGGCAGAACTGTGTGTATACATACACACACATCACCAACACAGCTAGGGCACCTCCATACGTACACACAACACGTCTGCACAGGCCATTTAATAAAGCCACCCAACCCACACACATGATGTCAACCAAACGGCTCAGTCTAGGCCTCTGGCAAACCCACATCACACCCTGTGCATATGATGATAGCTGTGCCACATGCCTGTCACCCATACCATCGATGCAGGGACATGCTAATATGGTTCTGATGCACATGGTGAATATACTGAAGATTAGCAATGTAATGCTGGAATGTTTAATGCTTACACATCAGGATGTGTAGCTGTCCAGCCAAGATGCATTATAGCTGTCATTAACACTGACTGATTATGGTATTCTGTTTGTGTTCTAGGTGTCTATGTGTCAGAAAGATGTTGGTCTGCTGTCCTTTCTTATGAAGGGTGTGCACTGTGGTGACACATTGACTGTGTCATATCCTGGGTACAGATGAACACAAGTAACAGGTCTGTATAACAGTTACTGCATGTGCCACATGGCTGATAGGTCTCAGGGGTGTAAACAGGTGAGTGCATGGTGGCTGATGTAAGCAGCTCTTCTATAGTGGACAATGGTAAGTGTAGTGGGTGGCACACACCAAATGTTTGTGAATAACACACACAAAGAGGCTTTTGTGTTGATGCAATACACAGAGAACACTGTTCACATGAATGTACTTCATTTTGCAGAAAACTCATTTTGGCCTATGCAATTCCACCAAGACCAAATTGCCAAAACATCACATCAGTAAATAATCAGTCCACCGGTTTAATGTCATTGAAAATGGCATTGGCAGTGTATATATTCTCTTCCCCAATGTAGTGCAATCTTGGTGTTGGTAAACATAAGTGTGCTGGTGTGGTGGCACAGCCCCCCACTTTAGAGGGTGTGGGGTGGTACAGAACCAAACATAGTGTGATTAACAACTACTTAACCTCTTAACATAAACTGTACACTATAACAGCAAACTAAGCAAGGGGATATGCACAACAATAACCCCAATGTGGGTGGCAGTGCCCACAAAACCACACCCAACTATATACCAACACCAGTATCGCTGTACAACTATACTGTGGGGAAGAGGGCATTTACACATCCACTACTAGTTCTGATGGAATGAATTTCCACAAGATGATTGCTTAAAAATGTCACCTTTTGCCAGTTAGTTCTCAGGCAAATGATCCCCAGGGAAATATATTTTCTGCAAACTGAGGTAGATCCCTTCACATACACACACACACTTACTTGGCAACAGTAAGAGTAGAACCCCTACCTAGGTACTTATTGCTACTAATGTGTTTGGCCTTAATTGCACATACCACAGACCTTGTAGGGTGAGGTGTGTCCCAAGCTTCCTGTAAAGTGAACAACATCACCAGGCCTTGTAAAGTATGGTAATGGGGGGGTGTACTGGGTGTTACTGGACAATACATAGTATGATATACTGTCATATACACATACAGTCGTAGACACATTTGACAGACCTGGGTTTAGCAGTGCTGACTACCTTGTTAGTGAGTCCATACTGTTACAGAGTTTTTGCACACAGCACATGCATCATTGGGCTGGATAGTGCCATCAGTTATCTGTATGGCTGATGGTGACAGCGGTCCGCATACAGTGGACCTTGGGACATGTACTGGGTGTACCATGGCGTAAAGACAGTATACCCAGCACCCCCACCCCACATTGGATATTGTACTCACCAAAACCCATGATAATGCTCTGACATACCCACAATCACACATTGACCAGGACTGCAATAAAAACCCTTGTCTATCTAATTATCTCTGCTACAGGGATATGCATTTATTGGACATGCCACAGGGATAGTAGGATGAGGGTTTTGTCATGGCTCTCCTAATGTCAGCAACATCGCCATCCCTTATAATGAATGTATGGCATGGTTTAGTGTATTTGGAGAATGTGGCCTTAGAATGCTGTCTCCTACAAATATGCACACTCACACACATACGCACATACACACACAGACACACACAGACACAGACTCTCTCACACACACGCACACACACACACACACACACACACACACACACACACACACACACACACACACACACACACACACACACTTGCAAGGACTCAGAGGGTAACCCATGGCTATCTACCCATTTGTAGAACAGTGTTATGATGGTACTGCAAGCTCCAGGTAGCCTATAGGGGGAAGAGTGTTACAAGATTCATTTAATGTGAATTAAAACAGCAGCCCTTTCTAAGTATAGCAATGGGGAGGTGTACTGGGTGATAAGGCCCTCACAGGATTTTAAAATCCAAGTTTACAAACACACAGACACAGTTATACTCAATAATGCACACACACATTTGTCAGTACTGAGGTCCATAGGTGCAGGTGTTCTTAGCTGTGTACCAGGCTAATGCCCATGGAGAGATGAGAAGAGTAGGGCATGTGAGTACAATGGTATCATGCCACCTGACATTTATCAGCAGGCCATCTATCAGCTGATGCCACTTGAATGATCCCCAGGGTGACAATTAAATGCAACATCCACTCATCTGGTTTTCTCTTGAACAGGGCCAGTGAGGTGCTCCAATTGACATGTATGCAACATATATTGTATACCATAACCAGTGTCTGGGTTAGGGACCTGTACTCAAACATGTTCTGTTGACTGTGGTAGTCTGATTGAGGTATCCATGGCATGTGGTGCATACAGAGTGGGGTTTCCTAGCTGTGGCATTCATAAGACAGCTGGACAAACATGTAAGTGTCAGTCAGTCAGAGATGTTGATGGGTGATGTTGCAGACATTAGGAGAGCCATGACAAAAACCTTACCCTGTAAGCAGCCAAGATGAATACCTGACATCTGCACATCTGTACAGAGGACAGACAGAAAGTAGCTAGCCAACAGGTTATGCATTAGGATGAATGTTTTGACAGACAGACGTCTGAAACTGATAGGTATGCTATTACTACATGACAGCAGTCCTCAATGACATGTCCTAAAAACATAGTAGTCTACAGTTAATATCAAGATATCAGACCAATATCCAATAGGAGCTGCATAAAAACATACAAGTCAAACACCAAGAACATGATAGTCAGTACTCAGAGTCCAGCGTTGCATACAGGGGTGTATGGTTCCGGTACTACAATCTGCAATCTACTTTTACTTGGAAAAGCACTGTTAAAAGTAGTAATGTAATGATACAATATATGCAAGTGTGACTGCATATATAACTTGGGATACTACCCAAGTATGAAACACATACATAGAAAAAAGTTTGTGGTACTACCCATGTATACTCAGGTGTCCCATACAGTATGCTCACACCCCTTGTTACTGTAATGACAGCACATAGAAGCATGTTATTTACATGGAATTAAATACACTTATTAAAGATGTCATTACCCTGCTATTTTTATCAGACTGGAATGTAATCACTGGTTACCAGGGCTGAGCTATGCTTAGCAGGTGTGTGCATTGCTTAAATGTAAATGCTAAGCAGATTTGCGCACTGTTAAGTGAAGCCTACATGATGTAAGCTCGCATTCATTTAACTGTACGTTAGCAGCGCTTACCATCTGGCAAACTTGCACAAACCCACTTAAAGCTGCACAAAACTGTCTTACCCACTCTATATCCAACAGTTCTTGTTCTGCCTAGCAATAAAATAAACAGCTCTTGAACCCAGGACCCTGTACACTATAGTCATGCAGTTAACCACTAAGCCATCTGAGCTGTGAAGATGTCTGTTGTTTTTTCAAATATATCATTTAGTACACATACTGAATAGTAGTGAACTGCTTTGACTATGACAATTGTTTAGTACTTGTAAGTGAAAATAGTGTTGAATCAGTCATGTTCTTATATGTAAATATACACATATCAGATTAATATGGTGGGATACATCTGAGAAGGTATATACAACACTCATGTTTACACATAAAAGGATATAGATATATGTTTATACATATGTAGATATATATATATATATATATATATATACATATACATGTATATACATATACACACACATATCTCTCTCTCTCTCTATGTATATATATATATATATATATATATATATATATATATATACACACACACACACACACACACACACACATATATATATATATATATATATATATATATATATATATGTATGTATATATAACATATGCCCATGACATGTAGTGGAGTCATACCTCAGCAACTTTTTAGTGCAAGGGAACATAATGTATGTATTGCAATTATAAATATAGAATGTTGTTACAGTGACAGGGGTTGTGTCAACATACATGTTGTGAAGGAAGGCTCTTCTGAAACTGACATGTACACCATCAGTTACTGACAGACGTCATAAAATCATCATAGTAAAGTACCACACAAATCACAGTAATGATCCTGTGGAATACAGAGGAAATATGAGCAATAAACGTGGACAGTATGAAACAATCTGATCAGTCAGGAGGTATACACAGAACACCTTAGAGCAAGAAATGTAGAACAAGCCTGATAAAGGGGATGTTTAAAGCCATGAAAATGGGGATATATCAGAAATACTGGACTAGATAAGCTCACACAGTTGATGCATTCACACCCTCCTGTCTGTCCTAACACATATTAACTGGAGGAGCAGAGGTCCCAAGCCACATACTTTACACTAGTTAGTGACATACATCTTCACACCAGCACACTGCCTTGTCAGAAATACACAACACATATGGTGGCTAGGCAACAGTACAGCTGACAAATATCTGCACATAACATCACACTAGGGTAAATACACTGAGCTGCTAGGCATGTCACCAAGCACTGTCTACACTACAGGCATACTGCCACAACACTAACCCAATTTACCTATGGTGGGAATACACATGTAATTGCAAATACAGCAGGCACTACAGGCATGTAACAGCATGGAGTAACAGACACCAGTGTGAAAGTGCATACCCACAACCAATCTCAACACAGTCACAATCACATAATGGTAAGCCTAAGTAATAGTACAGTCTATGGCCTGTGTGAACAAAAGTCATCATCAAGTTTGCCACTCACACACTAACCCTACATATACTGGCCCACGATGCCTGACTGTGTTATGGGACATGTCTCAGTCTGTCCCTACAAACATATGGGCTGATAGGGTATCAGAAACTGGACCAGCATGCAATGAAAGATAGAACAGGAACAAGAACACTGACATCTACCTCAGTCTGTACACAAGCCAAATTACATGATCACAATACACTGCTACATAAAACAGACACTCTGTCAACAATCACCAGGTGGATTAATGGCTAAGGTGTTTGTCTTACAAACACAAGGTGCATGGTTTGAGTCTCACAAGGGATAACTAGCTAGGCTTAAAATGGCTCACAGGGGCAGTTAGCCTAGTACTAAACTATGAACTTATGAACCATAAGTACACAGACCTCACTACTGTACAGACTACAACAGAATGTCCAGGTTTTGTCCTCCACTATTAGGCCTCCTATACATTACATGTCTGACAGTCTGATATATCACTGGCTTGATATCAGGAATTATGTCAGTAAATAATGGTATACTATACATATCCACCTCTTACTACATGACATATGAACAAAGGGTGACAGACTTGAGGGACAGAGGCACAAACATAGGGCAAATATTAACATATTGCAGTTATAAACTGAGAACATTGCTGGTGTAACAGGATTTGTTGTGACATATCTCTTCTGAGGGATATGAAGTCAGTAACACACATGGATGTTACCATTTACTGACTACAATCATCAGATAGTCATCAGAGTATGCTACTGCATTTATAAAGACAGAAAATGTGTGAGTAACACACCAAATCTAAGACTCTAAACTCTGGCCAGTCTGCAGATAGCCCTACAGGTGAGAGTTTTCTCAACCACATAACACTGTCATGCCAGACTTTAAATCATGCAGAACAGCCATATCCACACAAACCCTGTTAAACCAACATTACTTCAAATGTAGAACAGCAATACTTACATTCTGTCACCATGTGTGGAACATCCCCCTCCAGTTTGTTGGCCTGTCTCCACAGTGTTTGTTGTAAGAGGTATTTCCAACTACCCTCTGTGATGCTGTTTGTCACACACTGATATGAAGTCCTGCTCACTGTGAAGGAGAAGGGACAACACCCCATTGCAGTACTTACTTATAGGAGTGTGTTTCCATACAATTAGCTATAGGCATTGATACCACAGGTGTTCCACATGCAATTAGCAAGTGGAGGACTCCAATTCGTGCACAGGCCATCAGATGATCACGAGCATTAACTACCAAAGTCAAGCTGCTGCCTATGCAAAACAGATGCATTTTTCCACATCTAACAGAGAGGGGAGGAGAGAGAGAGAGAGACAGAGGGAAAGAAAGAAAGGAAGAGAGAAAGAGCCAAGCATGTTTGTGAATGATCCATGGGTGGAGAGAGGTCTCTGGGTATTATAATGGTTGCCTATATATAAATGTATGACTGTGGATTGTCTACAACAACCTCTATGGTGTCTGACAACTGTTGGCCTTGTAATGTGACATTGGGACATATGGGTCCTCAATATGAAAATGTAGCAAAACCCACCCTTGCAATGGATCTTGTTATTTACAGAATCACACCACCACCCACACAGGATACTGATTACACACATGCCAGTACTGAGTTTTAAACCCCTACGCAGCTATGTATTGGTACTATAGTGTTACGCAGTTATCACGAGCACCACAGGGCATATATGTTGGAGAGCTGTCCAAAGTTATCTTTGAAGGTGAGTGACATCAGCTGCAGAGCTAAAGGAGGGGTAAGGGAAGTGTAGTAAGTGTGAATGACCACAAAAGCAAGTGCCAACAAAGACTCACACACTCTCACACACACACAAACACATTTTCACAGTTGCCAAGACCAGGATTAGAACTCCTACCTAACTAGTTTGCTACACTACAGGATTATGCAGTTATCACGAGTGCCACAGAGCCTACAGGGCTGAGACTTGGCCAAAGGTTTATTTCAAGGTGGCTGACATCAGCGGGTGTGCTAAAGTAGGGGAATGGCAGGTGTAATGAGTGTGAATGGCCTCAAAACCATTCATCTCCACACACACACACACACACACACAAAATCACAGTTGCCATATCTGGGATTATAACTCCTATCTAACTAGCTTGCTACACTACAGTATTATGCAGTTATCACAAGTGGCATGGAGCTTATAGTGCTGAGACTTGGCCAAAGGGTTATTTCAATGTGACTGACATGAGCAGGTGCGCTAAAGTGGGCAATGGCAGGTGTAGTGAGTGTGAATAGCCTCAAAATCATTCATCTCCACACACACACACTATCGCAGTTGCTATGCCTGGGATTAGAACTCCTACCTAACTAGTTTGCTACACTACAGTATTACACACTTATCTCAAGCGTCACGGAGCTCATAGGGCTCAGACTTGGCCAAAGCGTTATTTCAAGGTGACTGACATCAGCAGGCATGCTAAAGTGGGCAATGGTAGGTGTAGTGAGTGTGAATGGCTTCAAAAGCATTCATCTCCACACACACACACACACACACACACACACACACACACACACACACATACACACACATAGTTGCCATGCCTGGGATTAGAACGCCTACCTAACTAGTTTGCTACACTACTGATTATGCGGTTATCGCAAGTGCCATGGAGCTTATAGGGTTATTTCAAGGTGACTGACATCAGCAGGAGTGCTAACATGGGTAAGGGGAAGTGCAGTGTGTGTGAATGGGCCATAAATCATTCCTGTGGAAACGCACACACGCACACACACTCAGTCACACACAACTTTACATTTGACAGGACTGAGTGTACAAATGCTACATGAGTACTGATTTGTACTATTGTGTTACACAGTTATCACAAGCACCACAGACACTACAGGGCTGAGGGATACCAAAAGGAATGTCTACAGTGATTGGTATCAGCACATCATGTGATATTGGCCAATTGGATTTGTAGTGGGAGGGACAGGCTTCATAATGGGATTTTATCTGTCACTGTCTGTATCTCTCTTCCCCACATCTCTCTGTGTGTATGTTTGACATATTATAGTGTGTTGGCCTTTGATATGTGTGAGTGATCCTATCCAATGTGTGTGTCAAGTATAAATAGTGTACAATTTGGTGTGTGTGCACAGACATCTGCAAATGACAGATATGTATAGTCTACTGTGTTGCCAGAGATGGGCTTCATTTCTCTGAGTGTAGGAGCATGCCAAGTATGACCTTCTGTACTAAGTGTGTGAATCCATTCCAGGTAGGGTTGTACTCCAGTCCATGGTTTGGTGTTCTCAAACTACAGATAGCAACATGTTTCTGCAGGATATTTGTAGATAGGTTGACGATATGGAGTCACAATGGGTGACAGATAGGTGGATACTGTAACTATTGCTGTCTGTGCTGCTTGTGTTACATGGTTGGTGTTAGCAGAGATATCCATACATATATACTGTTTTACACTGTGATGTACTATGCCATCGACTACTGACAGATATTATTATTTGCTCACAGTTATTTACTGGGAAATGCAAGATGAATGAAGCCGAGTCCAGTACTGTGGTCCGCAGCCTACACATTTTTGCACACTCCTGCCATTCTGGAGGGGTAGCTACAGACACTTGCTGATGGGTCTGTGTAAAGGGTCCAGCACCTTGGTAGCATGGTGGCTGAGGATCCCCTTCTTGTACATATATTGACTTAACAGAATGGCCATATCTCTCAGCTGTACAGATTCACCCAGGTGACCCAGAGGCAAGGCTCATATATCTGGTCAGTTCCCCTTCACATTGTGGTTTACGAGCAGGTTTTCAGCCAGCCAATACTGGGTTTGCAGGCAGAAGTACTATGGGCACACATCAGAGTTTCAGACTTCACACACTCCATGACATCCATGCATCTACACCCCCCCCCACTCTGTAATTCCATCCTCATCCTAACATTATGCGGGCGATATCTGGAAAGTATCCTTATAGGTGGCCTTTCATTCCAGCGGTATTTATGGATTGGTCGACAGTTCATGCAGTAGGACATGTGGGCATGCTACTGGGATTTGTCAACATGGCCTTGCATTTGTGTTCTGTTGACTGTGTTAATTTGTTAGTTGGGACCCCATGAGATACCATACATTGGCACTACGGGTGAGGCACAGGCCTTTGACAGAGGACTGTAGCATTTGGTAGTGATGCAGACCATCTGTAGCAGGCCAGTGCATTCTGTCACTCCTACATTCCCAGGCTGTGAGCCAGTGGATTACCCTGGGGTGACAGGGTAAGTGTGTGAGGTGTTAATGGCAATAGTTCCTGTACATATTGCCCCATTGGTCTGGATGCAGGCAGGGTGTTGCTTACAGCTAGGGACACACTTGCACAAGACACCTCTTCAGCATGCTGCATGCTGTGGGTATTCCCATAAAGAAGTGGGGTCATACTGTACTCATTCTCAACAGCAAGGATATGACCTGTGGTAAACCTGTGGCTGATGGTGGGGTGGTCTGAGTGCATGTGTGATATGGAAACTCCTTGCAGCTGACTCACAGATATACCTGGGACATTCCCCTTATGCTGCCTTGTGCAGGGACATAGGCAGTCTCTCATTACTTCATAACTGTGGCTTTTGTGGTCTGCTAGTGATTGTCCAGACTACATCAGTATTCCATACTACACAGACAACTAATGTGCTGCTAACCTGTACATACAATTCCAAAGTTGTGTGCAGCTGACAGTTACATTTTATGCACTCTGTCTAGGGTACTTCCACCTGTGCACTGTGTGTATGTATGGGCCCACATTCATGGCATGTCCATCTTTCAGACATTGACAGATATTGAAATCTGGACAGTGAGTATGGACAACTGCTGACATGGGTATTGCTGAGAAGCATTGTGGTTGGCACAGCAGTTGTCGGAACATGGCCCTGTCATCCACAGTACTGCCCACAGGCCACCGAGACACAACCCTCTATACCTACATGCTGACCACTTCCACACAATACTGAACACACAACAACCTAACACATGGACCCCTGCGTATTGTACACATGCAGCAATCTATCCTGTACATTGGGCCAGCTTGGGTAATCTGTGCTCCACTGTTATTACACCTCACACTTACATGTTACTGCATTTCTACAGAGGATTGTGGGGGGGGGGGGTCACACCTGACAACTTTAAACATTTGCTATGACTGTACTGGCATTTCAGGTACTCTGTTGGCTTCCATTTCATGTTGTATTCTGACCTATCATGCAGACTGCAGGCATATTAGTAGAGTACAGATCTTAGATTTTATTGACCTACATTTCAGTTTCAGACTTCTTACCCTTCAGAACTAACATACAACTGCCACACCTGTTGTAGTCTGTTTGTGTAGGTCTGGAGGGGGCTGTTAACCATTGCCATCAATTGCAGGCCTTAGCCCAGCCTTTCTTTATGGTCATCTACACCTGTCCTGCTGGCTGAGGCTGCTGGTGGGTATATGAGTCTTACTGACATGCACCTGTGTGTCCTATGAACACACATTTTGGTCACCACATGTACTACAGTGGGATTTGTCACCTTGTTTAGTACTGCCTACTATGTTGACAGCAGTATTTGTTATGGATTTCATACTGCCCATATAGGTGTCTACTATCGGCTGCCATCCCATTCAGCCACCCGATTCCCTTGCATACTCATGTACATACCATAAATACAACTATCAAAACATACTACTCCATTCAGCAATTGATAGGAAGACTGACTTACCTTGTGGCTGTGCCAGTACTGAGGACAGTGCTGGAGGGCTGACTATGTCAGTTGCACATAGTACACTCCCTATACATGGTAAAGCACAGGTAGTGTCATGTTTGGCATCCCTTTTACTGTATGTGTGAGTCAGAGAGCAGTGTCATTCCCTGGGTCCCTACCATGTCAGTGTATGTGCTATGTGTTGTCTCTTTGCCAAGGCCTGGGCATACTGGGCACACCTCCTTCTGCCTACATGGATTGGCTCAGGTAGTTCCTCCTCCAAATCTCTCTGTGCCTGTGATGGCCTTGGCAATGGTGGGGGGCTGTGTAGCCTTGCCCCATGCTGTTCCTGCTGCAGCTGTTTCCACATGACCATATTGTGTAGCATGGCACATACCATGAACATTTGTGTACATGTAGCTGGAGCGTACTGCAAGGCTCGACCGGATATGTCCAGGCATCGGAACTGTGACATGAGCATCCCAAACACATGCTCTATTATGATTCTGGTTTGTGCGTGTGCCTCATTATGGAGTTCTTGTTTAGCTGTGTGTGCATTTCTGAGGGGTGTCATCAGCCACCGCTCCAGTGCATAGCCAGCATCCCCCACTAGGTGGCCATATGGGGTGTCCCCAGTGTCAAATGACTGGTACAGCTGTGTCATATGCCAGATGTGGGAGTCATGATAGCTTCCAGGTCTGCCAGCACACACATTCAAGATAATGCCCTGGGCATCGTACACAACCTGTCAGTTGATGGAGGGGAAGCCCTTGTGGTTTATGTAGACCCTACCCCACTCACCGGGTGGTGCTTTGATATGTATGTGTGTGCAGTCTATAGCACCCACTACCTCAGGGCATTCTGCTGTTTGGTGGAAGAGACACATATTGCTGGTCAACATCTCACAGGTGTTGAGGAAATATATGTGCTCACCAGCATGTGCTGACATGACATCCAGGAACTGGTGGATACCCTGGATGCTGATGCCTGGGAGATCACCATGATATCCTCAGTTGCCCTTTGGAGATACCTGTGGCTACTATTCTTAAGCCTACACATACCTTGGTATCCACTGGGATGCATTCCCCTCTGTAGGTTCTGTGTGTGAGGCATGGCTGGCACAGCTCAACTATTTGCTATAGAATGTCCCTGTCCACCCTATAGCTTTCCACTATTTCCAGCTCATGTAGCCCCTGGTAGGTTACCTTGGGTCTGTACACTCTTCTCCTTCTCCTCACTGTGGGTTGGTCATCAGCATTTACATCCTCACCATCCTCAGCCTCTTGCACATATTGATGTATGAGAGTGACAGCAGTGCCTAACATTTTGTTAGTTTTGTCAGGTAAAATTTCACCCATCTGTGTACACCGGTGGTGTAGAGTTTGTGGGAAAAACCAGACTGGAAGGTATCTGCATAGTTTATAGTAGTGTGCTAGGCTGTTCCATGTGTAATTGGCTGATTCTGATACATTTCACCTGCCAGCTATGCTAGTTCTCCTTGATTTCCTTCCTACTGCTGCTTTCCCTTCCCATTGCCTTCCTGTTTAAGCCCCG
The DNA here is from genome assembly GCF_019279795.1 of Protopterus annectens. Lineage (NCBI taxonomy): Eukaryota > Metazoa > Chordata > Ceratodontiformes > Protopteridae > Protopterus > Protopterus annectens. The sequence continues at coordinate 152,806,527 of NC_056735.1, read as the reverse complement.
AGGTGTGGTGTGCATACCCAGTGCTCAGATGTGAACACAGCCGCTATTTCCGTTTTTTTTTTTTTTTTTTTTTTTTTGAAAACCTGGTGCACGGCGCGCACACCCGTTAAGGCATTGTAAACACTGCTAGGCAGCCTCAGACACACCCCCTTCCTTAACTGTGCTTAGCTAAAGGCAAACACAGGCCACAGAGCTCCAGACACTCCCCCTTATAAGGTCATCCACCTCTTATACAATGGTGTTGCTGCACCTACATGGTTGGGTGCAAGCTAACACTGAGGAAATCTGTGATTCAGTATCAATCCCCTCATTTGCATAAAACAGAATGGTAATTCATAGTTACCACACTCACACTCAGCCTTCCCCCTTACAGACCATTATTCTCTGGTATTGTTGTCTTATGCATGCCACTGACCGGTATGGCAACATGCTGATTTGGGTTTAGAAGCTTATTTCCAACTTTTTTTTCTTATTTTCTAGCCGATCCCATTTGCACACCGCTGCCCTACACTTAAACGGCTGAAATTGGTGAAAAAATAAGTTATTTTTTCTAATTTTGCAACTATTTCTCATGCCAGTGGCCACATATGTGACCACAGGCATGCCTACTACATTGAATACATGCTTTCTTTAGAGCTGTCATGCCTCCATTTTGCAATTTGAAGACATTTCTGCAGGTTACACTACTCCTGCACAGACACCTGCCTGCTTCCTGGATTACTAATCCACCTCATTTGCATGTTTTTTCCAGCAAATGAGGTAGTTAACATAGAGCAGTGGTGTCCATGCAGGAATAGTGTAGGAGCGCTCGTGCAAGTCCCGGGAGCTCATTCCTGGATCGCTCATCAGACATATTGTGTGCAGCAGCTCTTGCACTATTCCTGCACTCTGTGCAGAGCTTGCTGAAAGTGTGGGTGATTTTAGCATTGCAGGAAGGTTCTCTTGCCAGCTTTTTTTTCAGTAAACTCTCTTTTCTATATAATTTTATGAGATCCCTTATGTAGAAGTTTGCACAATAGATTTTCTCTGAGTGCCACAGTCCTTACAGTCCTCACCACTGGCAATCTATTGTGTCCACTAATTCCTGCACCTCTCAGGCTCCTGAAGAAAGACACAGATCTCTAGCAAAGGTAACTACTGTCAACACCATGGCGCACTTGATGGCATACAGCTAGCTACCAAATTTCATAGTCATAAATATGAAATACTGCAATTTTTGGAAACTTATCAAATTACTAATTATTAAATGTTTTAGGTCTTGTTAGTTTTAAAATTTCTTACTCCAATGGGAAACAGTTATACAATAATAAAACTTAGAGTAAGCAGTTTAATATTTTTCCATTTCTAGCTTTGTACCAGTTACAGTATTACTTATTCTATGATGGCTTGCTTGAACTAACTAGCTCTCCAGCAGCTGCAAATAAATTGATTGCATGTTTTAAAGGATTTCACTTCAAAACCACGTAGAACTCTTAGAATACAGAGAAAAAAGTGTTGCAAATTTATTAACAGAAAGGAAAGTACAATTAAATAAAACAAAGATGTGAATTAGAATTAACTAATTGCAGCCAACCTGTGGGCAGCAGGCAGCAGGCAGCATGCATCCCACACATACGAACGTTTTACTTTTCTCTCTCTTTCTTTTTTTTTTTTGTATTCTTTTTTTCCTCCCACAGCTGAGCCTCAACAGAATCAGGTGCCAGTCCTCCTTCACTGGGTCTGTAGACTCCTCCTGATCTCTCCCAGACTTACTCTGATAAGGGTTGAGGCCTGTGAGAAGATCAATGCATCCCAGGTCTGTGTCATATTGCTGCCAGGACTGCTTTCACATGATTTTCTTCTCCACCCCATATGCACTTCAGTAACAGCCCAAAGGTGAGGTATGCATTTGGTGCACTGCACTGAATTGTCCTCACTTCTGTAAAGGTCTGATGTAGGCAAGCCACCCCACCCATCCACAGGAAGCATTTCAGAGTTGTTTCCACCCGGACTCCTCCAGGGAAATCTGTGTTTCGCTCCACCCTTCATCCTCCCAACCTAGGACAAGTGCACCTGTCCTCCCTGCCATCACCTCAGACATCTAAGCTGCTATATCGAACCTGGGACGCCTGCATTATAGTCAAGGGTTTATCTCTCTCTGCTCACAGTACTGATAACAATTTACCTTTCTGCTTGCAAGCAGGTGTGGGTTTCAGACAAATGCAACTAGGGTGTGCTCAGCGTAACATGTAAAAATGAGCTTCTTATAAGCTTTAAGGATTTTACCTCAACCCTTTTTTTGGTGCAGTATATATGCAGAGATAAGAACTGTTTATGCTTTGTACAGATGAGGTCTACCATTAAATAAAACAAAAAATCTGTTTAAAGATGGAAACATTTATATAATTAACACTCACTGTAAGTATTCACAGGATTTGGGTTTCTCTGGAAGTCAACAAAAAATAGGCAGGCAACAGTAATTCTTAAACTTTTATGGTTAGCGCTTTCGTCAAGTATTCTTGCACTCAGCTTCATCAGACACTATTAAAAGAATGGTAGCCATATTTAAAACCAGATTCATAGTCACATGTTCAGTCACTTCACATGACACCATATCACCTCATACAATTTTCATTTCTATAACACATGTACCTAAAAATTGTATAAACAATTGTGTATAAAATGTATATACACTTTCCTATTGACTTAATACTCAAATTCATATGTACATATACAAAGAATACATAAATATACATGAAAAAGCCAGCTAAAACATCCAAAAAACAATATCTGTTATTGTGTACATAAAAAAAATGTTACATGTCACTAATCAACCTGAATAAATTTCAGTTGAATGTCATAAATGCATGTACTTATGTATGGGGGGGGGGGGTTGTGTATATAAAAAAATTATATGTCTAGTCACCTGAATATTAGCCTTGTGTTAACGTTTTAAACTCTTCAGTTTCAAGACACATGCCAAAGAGCATACGTCGTTCAACCCTGGTGTCACATAGGCCCTAGTTCTAAGCTGCCAAATCTTTCTACCACATGTTTTGCGAGTGCGTTGTCTATTTTGGCTTTCCTAATGTGGTAAATATGCTCGTACATTCTTTCCCTTAGTTTACGCTCCATCTTGCCGATGTAAAACCTGTACAAGACTGTCAGGAAGCGAGGTAAACAACCATAGTGGAATTGCAATTAAATCTGCCCTTACAAGTGAATTTTTCATCCAGGATGTTAAATCGGTTACCTGTTTGCATAAACCTGCAAGCTTTGCATTTGTACATACCTGGAATAAGTATCATCTTTAGGGGTGGCAGTTCCAAGAGGTTTTTTAAATTAATCCCCCTCCTGTAAACTACATTTGGTGCAGGTCCAAATTTAATAAATTCTTTGTCTGTTTGGAAAATATTCCAATTCTTTTGCAAAATCTGTCTAATCTTTTCACCATCTGAACTAAACGTAGTAATGAAGGCATACCTATAATCGACCCTTAGGTTACTTTCACCTCCAACAGGTACCTTATCATCAATACTCATCCCCTGATTACTGTTGTCTAAAATGGCTTTAAAATTGCCATTTGTCCTTTTATTTTGAACTACCTCAAATAGGTTGCTCAACATGTCTACAGGGTATCCTCTGTTTGTGAACATTTGCAATAACAATCTACACTCCTCCTCAAAGTCAATGGCAGTTGTACACATTCTTGCAGCCCTGACCAGTTGTCCCTTTACTACGGACCTTTTTTGATGTTGGGCATTACTGTAATGGAGGAAGGAGTTACAATAAGTGTCCTTCTGATGTATTTTGGCTAAATACTGTTTGTTGGCATTATCCTTCCTTAATTCTACATCAAGAAAAGCTATTCTTTCAGTATGAAATACGTGGGTGAATACCAGAAAATCTGTTGTGTTGTTGTAGTATATCATAAATTCATTAAACGTACTTTCTTCTCCTTTAAAGATCAAAAATATATTGTCCAAAAATCTAGTATAGTAATGAATCTCACCCTTAAATCTGTTTATGGTGTTATGCACAAATTGGTCCTCCCAAAAGGCCATTACTAAGTTAGCAAAACTGCCCCCCACTGGGGATCCCATTGCCACCCCACTGTTCTGTAAACAAAACTGGCCATTGAACAAAAAGAAGTTGTTGAACAAAATTATGTCCAACAGTTCTGTACTTAGGCCGATTTCAGATGCAGGTGCCCCTCTTTTTACTAATAGTAACTCGAGCCAGACGGTGTACAAAACTTTGAAGTCAACTGTGGCAAAGTTAAAATCAGGGTGAAAGACCTGGTTGTTATTGCTTCCAAAAAAGACCAGGAGTCCTTGCAAATAAAGGGTTCCCTTGATACATATTTTTTCAACAAACTGTCCACAAATGTTGCCAATGGGTATGTCATTGAATCCCTTCCATCCACAATTGGGCACATGGGAGGGTCCATCAAGCATTTGTGACTTTTCGGAATCCCGAAAATCACAGGGGTTTTAGGGGAAACCATAGTTGAGTAATTTACCAAATTTAGATCAATCCTATTCTCCATGACCAACTACTACCAAAACTAGCAACAACATGCACAAGGAATGGTATCTGTTTTGTTGGTAAACTTGTGGTTTAACTTGCTCTAGAAACTGCATAATATGATATCCCATCACATTTCCTAGGTGAAGATGCAACTTGGTTTTATAGATTTTGGCTCTTAATTCTGCATGTGAGTTGATTCATTTTAATTAGTGAACAGTGATCCATGGAAACTTAATTGTGGTTTGAAGATTTATTCACACTTTTCTTATATGCATAGTATGAAGTTTTATTCACACCATGCATATAAGAAAAGTAACTTTCATATGAGTGCTTGTAGGCTGAACAAATGAAAGCAAAATGAGTGACAGTTTAATAAAATGAAAACCAGAGATTTTACTGGAATAAAGAAAAAAAAGTAGACTGGTGACTTTTTTTCATTATTGCAGTACAGAGACTCTACTGTAATAAAGAAAAAGTAGGTTGGTGACTTTTTTATTTATTTATTGCAATAAAATCTCTCTCTTGGAATAAAGAAAAAAGCAAGATGGTGGTTTTTGTTCTTTATAGGTTTATAGGAGGTTACTAGACTAATAGCCCTAGGTCCTTTACAAGTCTAGCCATACAAAAGAAAAAACATGTTCCCTAACTAGCCATAGTTAAATGGCTGTTTGCACAGCAATTCTATATTAGCACTGACATAGGTACCACCCTGGTATGAATTTAACGACGATCTGATGAAGATTTTTTGAAAGTGCTTATCATTTGTGAACAATAAGGGACTTTTACTTCCTTTTTTAACCTTGGAGACATTAAAATTTGTTTTAAACGGGAACTTGAGGTATTCTTTGTGGATAACACTCACAGCTTTATCTCTACAGACATTCGGTTTGTAGCATTAGCCTTGATGATACTTCTGTTGTTGTTTTTTTTGCTGTTTTTGCTGTTTCTTGTTCGACAGCTTCACCTCAGCATTGGGAGGATATATTTTTACTTGGTATGAATTTAAGGTTACCCATCCAGTTGTCAAGGTTTCACTTAAACAGGGTCATTGAGAAGTTCTGCTTCACATGAAGTGGGAGCTTATTCCAGAGGAGAGGCAATCACTGGGAGATATATCTATCTCTCCAGTATATTCTGTTAATGTCACAGGCTAGGCTGAGATCCCTGGAGCGAGTGACTCTTGTCACATTTGACTTGCAGATGTGCAGCATTTCCATTAGGGCAGGGTCAGAGACCGCTCCATAAGCTAGGCACAGGTCACCTCTCAGCAGCCTGTATGATACAGAACACAGTGACAGGGCTTTCAGTCTCTCCATGTAGGCCATGTTTTGGAGCTCCCCAGACTCTCTTGTTTAGAAACCTCTGTGGTCTCTCCAGTTGCTGCAGGTGTCTGGTCAGATACATACAGAAGAGAGCATTGTACTCAATTAGTGGTCTGATGGGGGTCGAGTACTGTGGAGTTATAACCTCCTTAATCTTGGATGTGATGCCCTTATTTATGAGATGCACAATGTAGAAGGCTTTCCTTATCACTATGGGCACATTGTGATCAAAGTTTACGATGGTATCAACCTGTGTTCCCAAATGTCGCACCACTGGGTCTGAGCTTAGAAGGGTGCTATCTATATCATAATTAGCAGGGGCTACCTCATTGTCAAAGGGGATAATGAGGCATTTTTTTGCATTTAGTTTAGTTAAGATATTTTGCTGTAATAAAGAAAATTAGGCTTGTGATTTTACTATTTATTTATTACAGTAAAATCTCTCTTCTGTTTTCATTTCATTATTCTATAGTTTCTAAAAGCACACTCTCTATTGTCCCTATGTAACTAACTGGCTCCTCCACACACTCACCTGTCTTTCAGTAAAAGAACTGTTTTCAAAATTCCGCCCCAAGTCCCCCTCTCTGCTGTGACCATAGAAAGATACAGCCTTGACTAAAATGCAGATTTTCATATATGACTGTTTTTATGACATCTTTTTCATCTAAAGAAAACATGCTATAGGCATCCTGCTACCTGCTCAACAAATGCACTTGTAAGATTTTGTCATTCTCTACTCTATATGCACAGATTCCTAAACTGCTTGCCAAATAGTTTCTCATGCTGCTTAGAAGTATGTGAATATATATTGGTGAACACCTGATTCTCTGGCATCCACATCAACATTCTGGTAAAGAACAAAAATCATTTTCTGACATGGCTAACTAGTCCTGGAGCTGTTTGTCGGATCCCAACTGGCATTACCAGTGCTCCAACCTAAAGCTCCTTAGAACTTTTCCCCTCCTATAATTCCTGGGTGCAGCCAACATCCTCAGATTTCATTTACCGTCTTCTTGAAAGGACACAGATCCAGCTTGGTTAAGTGCTCTACCTCTTTCTTACAAATATTTAATTGCATTTTACTAGAACATTATTTTTTTTCCTTAGAGCTCCTAATTCTTCACTTTAGATCTCTCCAGTCGAGGTTAAACCTGTTGATTTTCTGACCTGTCAGTTGTTTATGTTGTGTAGATAGAAGGACCAACTTCACTCGTACTTTTTTGTTTGTTTTCTTATCCAAGTGCTATGACCTCTGCATTTGTTTGTTTGTTTGTAACTGCTTTTATTACTTTTACAACAATGGACAAACAGAATAAGAGGTTTTGAAAATGTGATATGTGTAGGCACAAGATTCCTCTCCAAGACACCCACGAGCTTTGTGTGGTGTGCCTGGGGCCAGAAAAATCTGTCCACTAACTCCTTTATTTGCAGGGCTTTTAGTCATTGCTCCCTTTCTTACTGCCAAAACAATTTAATTGTTAAAGGATGACTTCCTCCTGATCAAACAGGAAACAAGCCCAGGAAGAAGAATGAAAGGGAAAGAAACATAAAAAGAAAAGAAGGTCAGACAAAAATCTAAGGATTCATATCATAGAAAAAGAAAGGCTAATGAATCCAGTCCAATCTATAGCTCCAAGAGGCCTGAGATTAGAAACAGTTTCCATCTTAGAAAAGATTCCTATTCCTCTTTCAGCTCCATCCCTTCAGCACATATTCTTATACAAGGACAGATCTCCAAAATGACAAGTAAATAAGCCACCCATCATCTGACAGGGAGCTTCCTCACTTTGTTTTTAGGCCACCTTTGACCTCTTCTCGGTGGTCTTTCAGGTCCTTCTAGAGTACCTCGGATTTATATTGGGAACATATAACTAGGACTTTATTGAAGACTCATATTGAGATAGATATCACACCATACACCTCAGTTTCAAGGCAGGATCAGGCTGGCCCTTTTTTGCTCCTTCCCCAGTCCATGTTTCATCATTAGAGGTTTTAGAGAGGAGTTATTTCAGGCAGCCTCTGTGCCCATCTCTGATGATCCTTTGATCTCACAGCCATGGTTGCTTCATCCGACTCACTCAGCCCTGAGACCCTCAATACTGATTAGTTTGTTGAATCAACCTCTTGATGCAGAGTCTTTAGCACTTTTGGTGCTCTTTTCGGTGTTTGAGTATTTGGCCTTTCAGGCATCAGCACCAGGGGGACTGCAGTGCCACCGAGCAAGGGGTCTTCCAAACCGACTGATTTAGGGTCAGCATTCAAGGCTACAGCACCATTACAGGATCCAGTGCTACCAGCACCTCCCTCAGACACCCTCCACCTTGTGTCTAAGTCTGTTCATCATATGGCACAAGGTCAGAGCAAAGCAGATAACCCCAAAAAAGTCTGCCTCAGTGTACTGTGAACCTTCTGAGCATCAGATTCCCCTGCTCCCGACATTCCAAAAAAAAATGTGCAAAAACAGGTATACTGACTCCCCTGTGGAGTCTCTCACCTTACACACAGATTTGGATGAATTTCAAGGCTCCCCCAAATTCGCTTCCAGAAGATGCCACATTTGGTGAGATCCTAGAACTCATGTGACAAAGGGGATCTTTGTCCACAGTCCCACCCTCTCAGGACAAAGAAGTATTGTTTCAGGCATATTACTTTGCGCTTTCTACCTCCTAGGTAATCCCCCCTGCTTACAAGCGTGTGGATATAGTCACCAGGAAAACATAGCAGGAACTAGATTTCTTGAAGGCCATCCCTAAGACACCAGATAAAATGCTCAGGTCACTTAAGATGATAAGAAGCTGTCAATAAGAGAGAGCTGTTGAATGATGCAGCCACTGTCCATCCTCTTAACAGAGAATCTACAATCAACTATCAACAATTGATCAGGGAGTTCAACAATCATCTGCTCAGCCTTCTCCCCCTCCAAGCTCCTAGCAAAAACCCAATTAGCCTTCTCCAAAACAGAAATCTGGACGCAATCCAACCATCTGGCTCTAAATGCAAATAAAACTAAAGTTATGATATTTTCCCCTACTAAAAACTCCATGATTGACAAAAACTCATTCACCATACACAGCCAGAACAACACACCCCTTGAACTTGTTCCCAACACCAAGCTTCTCGGCATCATCATTGATGAAGAACTAACATTTGATACCCATATCCACTCCTCAATCAAGAAAACCCACCAAAAACTAGGTCTCCACTACACACACAACCGCTTCCTCACCCCCTCAACCAGACAAACCCTTGCATCTACCTTGCTTCTCCCCTCTCTTATGTACAGTGCCTCCTTGTCCACCAGTCTACATCTTGGCTTACTATCCAAACTCAAATCTTGCTGCCACAAAATCTGCAAACTTGCAACCAATTCAAAAAACTCATCTCACCACTGCCACTCCCTCCACATCCTCAAATGGCTTGAACTACCCAACTACTTCAGTTACCTACAACTCAACATTGCCCACAAGCTCATCTTTAAACCTGCCAACTGCCCTTCTTTTGCTACATCCTTAAAACCCTATATTCCCAACCGCTCACTCAGATCCAAAAAACAAAATCTCCTTTAGGTCCACAAAACATCACACCCTCCTGGCATCTACTACTGTCCTACTCTTTAGCTAAACAGTGGAACTCTCTCCCCTCCCATCTGTGCAACCTACCAAACCATACCAATTTCAAATCTCAGCTATTCTCTCATCTTTCTTCCAAATGGGAACGCCCATATCACACTCTAACATAACCCCTTTCAACCCCCCTCTCTTTTTCTACCTTGCTCTGTAATATTCTCCAATTACCATCTACTATTGCTTATATCTCAACCAAAGACAGTCTCTCCCCTACCAGGGACATATCTTCTCTCTTCTATCTGATGTGCTATACTTTCCAAATAAATATACTGATACTTCCTCCATGCATAAGGTTCACCTTACTTACTGAGAGCTATTAACTATATGTTTAAATGTTAGTCTAAGGTCTTATAACTTAATGTTTAACTTTTCTGTTTGAACTATTGTTTTTCTATTGTAACATGTAAAATGTAATGTCTTGGAGCTTTTCTCCCCGGGCCTCCACTGAAAACGGGCTCTTTATGGCACAGTGGAGTTCCCCGGTCATCAGACTTAAATAAATAAATAAATAAAATAAACAAATCTGGAGTGATGGACAGGTTGTGTAAGCTTGCATGCACTTCAGGTACTATTGCCCTGACACATGAACCACTTCCAAAGGGATCTAGCAAAACAAGATGTACTTTCTGAAGAAGCTGTCCATGCCAGTATCTAAAAAGCAACTAGAGACTACTTTGGGCACTATTTTGAATGCAACCAACCTCTTCATGTAGCTACTGCATAATTCAGCTGATAGAATGGCTTGAGCAGTGGGCACAAGCATACCAATGAGGCATCATGCCTTCTGCACCTCTGTGACTTTGGGGATAACTTTAACATGTCCTTTAATAATGTCCCTTATGATGGTTTGTCCTTGTTCTGACCACCAGTTAAACAGAGACTACTGAAGTGTAAGCTGAAAGGTAAGCCACTCTCTGTCTTAGGTGTCAAGTTTGAGTCTTGTCAGAGATCTTCAAAAAACAACCAAATAAAAAAATAAATACAGAGACTACAAGGACATCCACTGATTCAATTTGTTCCCTCTTATCCCCTAGCAGCTTGGCAAAAGCCTTCAAGGGAGATCGTTCAAAAGGAATCAGAAGGGGCCTATATCCCTATAGTTTAGAAAACCCTGGCATTAACCCTTTCACTCCACTTTAGATGGGGTGGTCTCAGCAGTAGCAATGCCTTCAGTGGTTGCTAATCCAGAGGTCATGGAGGTCCACAAAATCAGGGATACAGGATCTATTTTCAGACAAACTATTCCATCATCCCTGAAGGCAGTCAGGGCCATTAATTCCTCCACTCCCCTGTGTGTACTTCCATCATACAGGACTTGTGGGTGAGAACGATAATACCCAGAGGTTATACGATTCCCTTTTCTTATCCCTCTCTTCTCCAGTCTTATCCAATTCCAGATATTCCACACCCTCGGTGCAAAATGGCCAAAAGGAGATGTCCAAGAAGTCTCACTAGATCAGAGGGGTTCAGGGTTTTATTTAAGATTCATTTTTGCTTCAAAGAAGAACAAGAATCTCACTCTCATATAAATCTCAGTGGCCTATACCTCTATGTAAAAAAGACTTCCTTCACAATGTTCAAGGTGCAAGCGAAGTTGCCATGTGTAAATACAAATGACTGGATGTGCTCAGCAGATTAGGATACCAATCTTCATATCAAGATAGCAAGGTCATCTAGAATAGGAGACAGTCATTTTCAATTCAGAGCCCTGTCCTTAGGTCTCACCAGAGTCCCCTGGGTGTTCATCAAGTGTATGGCATTATTTGCAACTTATCTAAGACTCAGATGGATTTGAGCATTTCATTACTTAGACAACTGGCTCCTTGCTGCTACAACAAAAGAGCCATTGATTGAAGCGAGACATTAATTGCTTCAGCCCTACCTTTCCTTAGGTATTCTGTCAACTTCTCAAAATCAGATCTTCAGCTGTCACACACTATTCTTTTAATTAGATGCCACCTGGACACAACCAATTGCATTGTGCTTCTGCCTTCAGAAAGTTTTCTTCTCTCTCTAAAATGCAATCAAGACCCTCCTAGACTGTCACTCACCACCTCTCCCAGGTCTCAGTCTGATGGCTTCTTCTACAGTAATGGTTCAATTTGCTCATTTTCATATATGTATCATTCAATGGCTTCTTAGAGTTCAGTGGTTGCAAGGTGTCTACTCCTACATGCCTCAATCAGCTGTTTAGGATTCAATTAACATGGTAGATAACTTCTTCCAAGGTACATCACCAGGCCATTCATTATTCCTCCCTCATCCAACATAGTGACAACAGACACCTCCTCTCAGGGGGTGGAGTTAGTCATTTCAAAGGGAGGATGGTCCAAGGAACTTGGAATCAGACAAGGGTCAATCTTCACATCAGTATCCTGGAGATGAGAGACATTTTTCTTGCACTGCAGGGCTTTCAGGACCTCTTGCCCCAGGAGTGATTTCCATACAAACAGACAGCATGACCATATTATGGTATCTCAACAAACAAGGAAGAAACAGATCCTATCCGTTATACTGGGAGGCCATGGGAGTGTTGCAGTGAGAGATCACTTTGCTTCACTTTCTGGTTAAAACACACATTCCTGGAAAGGCAAACTACCTTGCCAACAGGCTCAGCAAATATTCTGTAATGTCTTATGAGTGGTCTATCAATCCAGCAATTGCCCAGCTGACCCTTAACTGCTAGGGCCAGCTTTGCAGTGATCTGTTTGCTTCCCCAACCAACACCAAGTGCAACAGCTTCTTTGCCCTGATCTCTCCAAAGGGACTACATCTAAGATATGATGTGGTTGGCTAGTGACATTCTGGAGCTCTCCATGCCTTTCCACCTCTTTCTCCAGGTTCCTACAGAAAACAGTGGAATGCAAAGCAACAATGATCTTCATCAGTGCTCTACTTTGGCTACTGTAAATTTGATTCCCCTTACTAAAGTCTCATCTCAAGAAGCCCCATAGCATCTTTATCCACAACCAGATCTTCTTCCTCACCTGTCTAGAGCCCCCCATCCATATTTATACAACCTCAAACTGTGCACTTGATTTCTTCAGTTCCATTAATGGCCAAAGACCAGTCCTTGTCTAAGTAGGTACTACATACACTTTCTGCTTTAAAAAAAAATACAACCTGCAAAGTATATCATAGCAAATGGAAAAGTTTCACTATCTGGGCAGCAGATCGGTGGCGTTGACCCATTTACTACTTTAAATCACAAATATTCTCCAGTTCTTTTCCAGTTTATTTGAGCCTGGCTACAGTTATTCTACCATCAAAGTCCTCTATATCCAATTACCATACTCTCCTCGCCTCCTGCTCCTTAGCCTCTTATAGGTTGTGTAAAGCCTTCTTGAAATATACTTTTCTTTTATGTACTCCATTAATGGAGCCTATTTCTCTATGAGATCTTAATTTTATTTTACAGACCTTAACAAAAAGCCCCTTTGAACCAGCTGTCTCTGCACAGTTAAAGGTTTTGTTATGGAATACACTATTTTTGCTGGTGATTACTTATGGTTTTCAAAACTACAAGCCTTGTTTTCTCCTTATATAATTTTTTTATAAGGATATAGTTTCTCTAAGGAGCAATTCCTCCTTCACTCCAAAGGTAACTACAGAAGCTAATCTAAACCAGGCAATTAACTTACCTGTTTTGTTTCTAAACCACTCCAACAGATGACAGTATTTTTTTATATCCAATGTATCCTTGACTAGGTGGTTATCCAGCTGTATTTAATTTGTCTACTCAATACTCAATCAGTCTTTGTCACCCACACTAAAAGCTTCTTCAACAAGATTTTTTGCAACTTCAACAGCCTCCTTCTAAAGCTCCTCTGCAGAAGAGATTTGTGCTGCAGCAGCCTGGTTTACATTGCACACCTTTGCCAGATGTTATAAATTAGATGTGATTTTCAGGTCCAGGGCTTCCTTCAGAGCAACTATCTCAAAGATTCTCCTGTCACAATGCCACCCAGGTTAGACGGTAACTTGGATTTCTGACCATTAGTCAGATTGGATGCTGTTGGATTTGCTGGTGCCGTGGTACAGCGGTAGCATTGTCATCTCACAGTAAGAGGTTCTCTGGTTCATTTCTTGACTGGGGTTCCTTCTGTCCTCCCTGCATTCGTGCGGGTTTCCTCCGGGTGCTCTAGTTTCCTCCTGTGTTACAAAGACATGCATCTGGAGCATTTCTCCCTGGGACTCGCTGAAAACTGGCTTCATTCCAAGTCAGACCTTCCTGGTTAACAAATAATAAATAAATAAACTGGATGGGATGAATGAATAGCACATGACAGTTATGTACACATCCTAATGCTGAATCCTTCCTTTCTATTCTGTCCAATCTGACATCACTCCACCCCCATTCCAAACTGTCATTCTGTGAATAGCTGAAAGATTGGCTTGAAGCTTTATTCTCTCCAATCTTTTGTTCATTACTATAACATGTACGGAGAGGAAAAGTTTTATGGAGCTCAAGGGCTTCTGGTAATTCTGAATTGAATCAGACGAGTGGTTTCAAGACCCATTAATCAAATCAGACAGACGAGAATGAAAGGATTCAGTGTTATGATACTACATAAATACTGTTTTTTTATTTCTTGTAAGAGGCACCTCATCCCTTACTGCATATACTAGGGTCTCTCCTCCCATATGCCTAGACCTAGCTCTAAGGTACAGTACACTGGGTAGTTACATCCCTGAGTAGACCACAGGAACCACAGGAACCACTGTCAAAAATGATTTTAGTAACATAACAGCTATTGTTTTTCACACCTATTGGCACTGACAGACTAGATGACAGTGAATCAGGAGTCAACATGTACTTTTATCATTACGGTTTATAAGCAATGATTTTTTTATGTCAGTTGAATGCCTTTGTTTACACTCTTGCCTTTTCTTTTGTGAGGTTTCCTGCAGTGTAGGTATGATAGCATTTGAGAGATAAACATTGCTCATATTAGGTACAGGACAATTTAGCAAAAAAAGGAAAATAAAATAAAAAAGTTTTACCAAAAACCTGGAAAATCTTTTATTTGTTCTTCATTTATTTATTTTTTGGTGTGGGCAGTGATATGTAGCCTTCCTACTGTGTCAAAAATGAATGTTAACTACAAAAAAGTTTGGTTTTCGCTGAACTATCCTAATTCTATCTGCCATTTTGCAACCTTATCTTAACAAAATATATTACTTCAACTTCCTCCCACAGGATTCATATGAATTTTAGTGCAATTAAGTCTCATGGCCATTTATACCTTGTCAGCACCGCTCCTTGGGCAGTAACCCCTTTCCCTAGGAGGGCTACACAGGCCAAGCTCAAGCTGAATTTGTGAGTGACCATACAATCGCCTAGGTCCCATCTGAAGGGTGATGGTATATCAAACTGCTTAGATTGCTGGTGCAGCTTGTTTCAGTGGTGGGAGTGGTGCTGCATGATAAAATTGTCTCTCCATCTCATTTTATTTATCTGCTGGTGAAGATTTAAGTCCCTGGTTCTGTTATTTGTGGCGTTACCAGTCTTGTAGAGATGTGAGAGATCCAGAACAAGAGGGCATCTAATGGCACACAAGCAAGTCAGAGACCTCCCCTCAAGAGGCTGTAAGATACTGAATAAAGACATTGTGCTTCCAGTCTCCCTTGGTAGCTCAGGGTCTGTAAGCCCTTGCTCTACTTAGCTGGGAACGTCTAGGATCGTTTGTGTTGTTTGATATGTCTAGTGAGGTACATCCAGAAGGGAGCATTTTACTCAGAGTAGATTATATTTGAAATGTCTAGTGAGGTACATCCAGATGGGGGCATTTTACTCAGAGTAGATTATATTTGATATGTCTAGTGAGGTACATCCAGAAGGGGACATTTTACTCAGAGAAGATTATATTTGATATGTCTAGTGAGGTACATCCAAAAGGGGGCATTTTACTTAGAGCAGATTATATTTAGTATGTGTAGTGAGGTACATCCAGAAGGGGGCATTTTACTCAGAGTAGATTACATTTGATATGTCTAGTGACGTACATCCAGAAGGGGACATTTTACTCAGAGAAGATTATATTTGATATGTCTAGTGAGGCACATCCAGAAAGGGACATTTTACTAAAAGTAGATTATATTTGATATGTCTAGTGAGGCACATCCAGAAGGAGACATTTTACTCAGAGTAGATTATAAGTAAACAATGACCTATTTAGATCCTTGGAAATTAGCTGTGCAAAGTAAAAGGATTTTCTAACTATTATTGCCTCATCATGACCAAAATAGAGGGAATTATCAATTTGTGATCCAAGGTCTCTAACAACATTTTTATTCTGAAGTGGGACATTGTCTGTTGTGTATACTGATGGGAGAGGTTGTCTACCAAGTATGACTGTTTTGCACTTTTTTGCATGTAATTTGAACCCATTTTAGCATACCAGTTATTTATACATGTAAGTTCTTGCTAAAGGGTTAAGATATCAGTGAGGGACTTGACAGTAAATACCAGTTTGGAGCTGTCTGTAAGTGTAGTTAGCCAAAGGTCTTGATTAACAGTCTGGAGAGCAGAAATGTAAATGCTGAAAGGAAGGGGTCTCAATACTGAGCCTTGGGGAATACCACTGGTTGCCTTCATACTTTCTAATGAGGCACCTGCCGATTGCATGATGTGGGTTCTGTGTTTTAACCAGTTTACTATCCATCTTACTACGTAGGGATCTATTTTTAAATAATAATCTTACATACAATGCCAGATTGTGATAAGCTGTTAAATGCCTTGGCCAGGTCAAGATATGCCGTGTGAACAGCATGAACAGTTTCTACAGCCTGTATAACCCTCTCAAAGAAGTTACCAAATTCATTATGCAGGATCTTCCAAGCCAAATTGCTGTGGGTCAAATCTAATGAAAATTTTAATGACATAGTTTATAAGATCATTTAAAACTAGCTCCACGGATTTGCATATGAGACTCATCAGGCTGACAGGGTCTATAATTGTTGGATCCATTGCTAGGACCTCCCTTGTGAAGTGGCATCACCAGTACATTACTCCAAACTTCACAAACAAAATCTGAAATATAAAGGCGTGCCTCTGGCAGGGCATGCTTAATGCCATTTACTTAACAACCAGGTATATTATCAGGCACCATGAAAGATGTATGCTTGGTGTTGGGAAGCACCTTCAGTACATGTTTCATTGTGAAAATAGAGAGTTTAGGGAATCCAATGCTATGTGTAAGGTGTCTTTTTTTTTTCTTTTATTGTAAGGTTTATTTATGCTGAAGGACCATCAAGGAGGAATGTTTTTGAATTTTCCATTGTATTTTTTCCTGTCCGTGACTGCCCACTCTAGACATTTATTTAAGCAAGCATAAAACTCCTTTGTGACGCTACCTGCTATGTCATTATTGGAGCTGATGCTGTCAAGAGTTAATTTTGAAACCCTGTCATAGAATTTGATCAGGTTAGTATATTTGAAATCCTTGAATTCTGAGGCATTAGATGCAGGAGATTTGTAGATTTTGAAGGTGAGAGTCACTAGTTTATGGTCTGACATAGCCCAATTCCCTCCGATCAGCACTGCCTGACAAAGACTACCTATAGAGCTTATGTCATGCTACTGGTAATCTCTCTATTTTTTTAATTACTGTATGTGGAATACTGCCCTCCCCTTGGCCAAATCCCACAAGTTAAGACCTACTACTATCCACAAAGAAGTAAAGATCACACGCCTCCTGATCCTCATGAGGTCATCTTTCAGGCTTTCAAATATTGCATGGGTCTTCTCAAAAACAATACTGAAAACCTGCTACTTCAGGATATCATCCAGTCATAGAACTGCACAACAAAAGAGCAAGGAACTGAATTTGTTTCTGAGGACCTGAATCAAACAAATGGCCTTCTGATACCAACTGGTGTTCTGTTTTTGGAAGTGGTGAAAAAGTAAGCTGTTTTCGAAATGAAGAACAACCAGCAAGTAGTTATTGATTTGAGACTGTCTATTGAAAATGCATCTTAACATGTTAGTCAACTAAATAAAACCGTTTACAATGAACATGCAGAGTTTATTTGTAATAGTTTATCTTCAGTTTATACCTGCAAATGGTGCAGACCTCCAAAATGTGTAGTATCATATGGATCTAGCATTGTGAGCAATTTTCAGATGAACAGAAATGCTAATGTATCTTGCGATAGATACGTACAATTTCAAATCCAAAGCTCATTCATATCGACAAGTATATCTTATATCTTGGCGTTATTATTATGCATAAATATTGCCATACTTTCATTTAACCTTTAATATAATTATGACTTGCAAATCTATCATAATGGGCAAGGAAATTCCAAATACTTCAGAATGTATTTTAAATTATATTCATTTTAGTACAGAGTCATTCCCTTTACATTGTGCGTGAATGTGATCCTTCCAGAAGTTAACGAAAAAGGTTTTCAGAAGTTTTAAGACATTTAGAAGTCTTTCGGCTTTTCCTGGTTAGGAGTCACCACAATGGAACTGCAGGCCTCTAATGATTGGCAGTGGATTTTTACAGTGCCGAGTTGCCAGCCCAGTGCCCAACCTTCAAAGAAGGCACACCCATTCACGCACGCACCTACCTGCATGTCTTTAGATGTCACTCGACCTCGAGGAGGACATGCAGGCTCCACACAGAAGGCGCTCCAGCCGAGAATGGAATGGGAGAACCTCTTGCTGTGAGGCGACAATGCTAACCGCTGCACCATTGCGGCCGCAACAGTTAAATAATTGCAACAATGATGCAGACAATTGCATTAATAATAGTAACAGTAGCTACTTCGTGACAGCTTGGTTATACGAATGTAGTTCCATTTAACTCAGAATTCTGCTTCTTCTGACTTATCATGGTAACTGTTGACTGCGGTGATGGAGAGTTTAGCATTGTCGCCTCACACCAACAGGTTCTCCAGTTTGATTCTCGGCTGGAGCATCTTCTGTGTGGAGTCTGCATGTCCTCCCCATGGTCAAGTGAGTTTTAAAGACATGCAGTAGGTGTGTGTGTGTGTGTGTGTGTGTGTGTGTGTGTGTGTGTGTGTGTGTGTGTGTGTGTGTGTGTGCGTGTGTGCATGTGTGCGTGTGTGCGTGTGTGTGTGTGTGTGTGTGTGTGTGCGCGTGTGTGTGCGTGTGTGCGCATGCGTGTATGTGCCTTCTGTGAAGGTTGGGTGCCAAGCTGGCAACTCAACACCATTAAAACTCCACTGCCAATCAATCTGTGGACCGATGATCTGCTGTGGCGACCCCTAACGGGAGAAGCCGAAAGACTGGTAACTTATCAGGATAACTACAAGTTCCTAAGTGCACTTGAAGATTGCCACCACTGTGAATTAAAAGGGGAGACTTAATACCAGTAATTGATTTTTTACAAATGTAAACAGTATCATTAGAACTATTTCCGGCTTATCTCATTTTATGAAAAAAACACAAAGGTTAACTTTCTCTGCCATATGTTTTTTTTTTTTTTTTTAAATAATGTGGCTAAGTGTGCTATCAATTTCTTCCCCTATTTATGGTCATAGGAATTTGCTTCTTTTACATCACATGTAAAATATGAATCTAGACATTCTGAAGGCTGTGAAATTGGTGTGATTTTTATTTTACTTTAATGTGTTGTTTCTGAAAATTACTAGTTTCATACTTTTTTTTTATTAATATGAATAAATAAGTTTTGTCAAACTCAATTCTTATTCATTTTCTATAAACAAGGCAAACCAATATACTCAGAAATGCATTCTCCACCAATGACTGCCAATATAAAACTACAATGCCCTGTGATCCAATACCTGGCATGGAGAAAGGGATAAGTTTGTAAGAAGAAATACGCTTGGAGAAAAGGAAATGAGTGTAGGTTATGTCCTTTGAATTAAAAGAAAATTCCACAAAGATAGGACTTTCTGGCTTGTACTTTGGTATCAAGTTTGAGCGTCTGATGCAAGCTTTATTTCTCTGTCATATCTACAATCATGGTAGTGGTATGCAATGACGACATTCACTTGGGAAGCACTGCAAAATCATACTCCGTAAAGGAAACAGCACTTCACAGGCTGCAGTGTATTACTTATGTTTTACATAATGTAAAAATGCACTTTCTTCCTGTGTTGAGTGGAAGCAAAGTCACTGTCAGTGTAAACTTTGGAATCTTTTCTGCTGTCCAAGTAAATGTATGAAGGGTATCCAGTTTGTCATTTAATTTAGAAAATCAGATTGCATATTTATTTTTTATTTTATTTTTTTAACATTTATTTACCGGGAAAGTCCAACTGGGACAGAGCTCATTTTTAGAAGAGGTCCAGGGAGAAATGCTCCAGATGCATGTCTTTGGAATATGGGCAGAAACTGAAGAACATCGATAAACCCATGATAATGCAAGGAGGACATGCAGACTCCACAAAGAAGTCACCCTAGCCAAGAACCAAACCGGAGAGCCTCTTGCTGTGAGGCGACAACACTAACCGCTGCACCACAGTACCGCATATGTCTGTTGATTTCTGACTTTAGGGATTAGCAGAGTAAAGTCTATAAGTGTCCTATATTTTCCTTATGTTGAGGCAGTATCAGAACTGAAGCTTTCAAGCAACCTGTCTGCCAAAGTCTGAGTGTCCCTGTACACCACTCCTTCATGCAAACAGAATAAAATGGGTTCATAGGTTACTAGACAAGCAATCTGCAGACTATTTATTTATTTATTTATTTTATTTTTATTTTACATTTGTTTACCGGGTTAGTCCAACTGGATACATATCCCTTTTCAGCAGCAGACCGGAGAAAAAAAAGAACCACAGTAAGGGTTTTGAGTAACATTTCAACAATTACAAAATAACATGGTAAGGTAATCAAAATGTTTAAACATAACAGTTACAAGAAAGTTCAAGGAAAAAAAGAAAAACATATTCATAATTGAGACAAGGTATAGATTTCAACTCTAGCCAATAACCCATATTCAAATGTTCCCTCCAGCCTCAAGAAGGACAACAATTTGTGGCTGTGCGTGTACTGAAAATCTGTTTCCTAAGTGGAGATTCACTCAGATATTTATCTATTATGCCAGCATCACTTATTTATTGGTTGCTGAAGGTTTCATCCCTTTAACTGGATATCTGAATAACCATTTATTCTACGAAAGAACAGGAAGTAGAAGAGGGTTGTATCTTTTATTGAAGATGGCTGTCAGTCTGTCCTGATAACTAAGATTTTTGAGGCCACTGATCTTTTTTGTTAGGCATCTCTGAGGTCTCTCAAGTTGAATGATATGTTTAGATAAATACAAGTCGAAAGAGGCACTAAATTCAATAGTGGATCTCATGAGATACAAATAAAGGGATATTAAGAATTCTTTGGATGTAGAGGAAATGCCTTCAGAAATTAAATAATCTACACAGAATGATTTCTGAACTACCGTGAAGACATGATGGTCAAAAGATAAGGAGTTATTAACAAGAGTGCCTACACTAAATCAGTTATGACAGTGGTTGGAGGGGGTGTGTTACCTATATTCTATGGGAAGATGTTTGGTTTACCAACATAAACTGTAGTACACTTTTTGCACTTAATTTGAGACTATTGCCCTTGCACCAATTGTTAATGTGGTCTCACCCTGGCTGGCGGAATTGTGAGTCAAAAGAAGATCATACAACATCCAATTTGCAGTCATTTGCAAACTCAAAAATGACACAGGCCAGGAGTGCTGGACTGAAGGTCTGGGAACTGGATACCATAGGAGAAGGCCCAACACTATGGTACTATGGTAGAAACCAAATGCAATAGAGATGCTAGGGATTGAACCAGGACATCATACACACAAGCCATGCCCTCTAGCACTGAGCTACATCCCTTAATATTTCCTTCTATCCCTATTTTCTGCAACTTTGAGCTGATTTTCCAAAAATCAGACATAGCCATAAGGTTGGTTAAAGTTTGTCTTGATGGCAGGTGGACTTTGTTCATCAACTTTTCTGATCCTTAGGATCAATAAATCTCAGAATGCAGTCTATCTTTTGGAAATGCAAGCAATAATGTCTAATTATGGCGCTAATGGGGGAATCAAAAGAAGCTGAGAATTGAGACAAAACAGCTTCCTGTATCTGGGAGGGTTGGTTGAGGAGAAGGGAAGCTTGAAGGAGGAGGTCAAAGCTAGAATCAGAGGGGCTGCAGCCAACTGGCTCAGAATGACACGTGTGGTATATGACAGCAGAATGCCAAAGAAACTGAAAAGTAAGGTGTTATGAAACAGTGGTGCAACCAGTACTACTGTATGGTACAGTAACCTGGAAAGTAAAGACTGAGCAGTTGAGGAAGCTAGAGGTGATGGAGATGAAGTGCCTGAGATGGGTGGTAGGATGCACACTGTGGGACAGATGAAGAAATGAGGACATAAGTGCAGAAGCAAAAGTAGCTCTAATTGCAGAAAAGGTCAGAGACAACAGATTACGGTGGTTCAGGCACATGAGCAGAAAAGTAAAAGACAAAAGATTTGGGGCAGACAGAAAGAATGCAAGAGGAAACAAAGGCATCCAGCAAAGAGGTGGATAGAGTGTGTGAGTGACAACCTGTGACAGTCAGGCATGAGTGTCGAAGAAGGCAGGAGAGTGGATTTGATAAGAGACAGATGGTGACAGTTAACACAACACGCTGACCCCATGTAAAAAATGGGAAAGGGGGTAGATGATGATGATGTCAGAGTTAATGCTACCAAAATCCTCCATGATTGTGGCTAGGCTGGGATAATCATATCCGAGGTCTCCGCTGCTGTAAAAGATAATCAAAACGCCATGCTGAAATTTTGTATAGCACTGTTACTCAGGATATTTCTGTGTTAAACGTGGAAAACTGTGGCAATTTGGGGTGCTTTTTATTAGACTTTGAATATGGTGATGCTACGTTGGTAAAAATATTTATTTTCAACAGTACCTTTATGGAACATATTAAAGTATATTATAGGTTCCTGGATGATATTTTTGTTGTAAGGCAGGGACCGTATAAACTTATTAGTGAATTCAATAGATACCTTAATGGCTCCACAGAATTCTTGGAATTTACATATGACATTGGGGAAAATGAGGTTCACTATTTAGATGACAATATTAGGAAGGACTTTTTGAACTAATATTAATGGGATGGGGAATCAAATATATCCCCTTATTGAATACTGTGGGAGAAAATATTCAGGGCAACATCAATGTCCATCGATCTAACAAAGAGAATAGTAATAGAACCTACATGGCGACTGCTTTTAATAGTGATACAAGTAAGGTTTGTAGTATCATGAGAAAATATTGGACCCTATTTAGGGGGGTGCCCAACAGGTTAGATGTGTTCAGTAACCCCTTAAAATTTAGTTTTAAGAGGAATGCTAATGTGAAAGATTTATTGGCGAGAGGAATTATGGAAAGAGAGGGGACAATAGGGTGGGTACCTTCAAATGTGGGAGATGTCCCCAATGTATTTTTATAGCGGACAAGGAAGAACTTTGGATACCCACCCCACAAATTAGATGCCAAGTAAATGGGTACTATAACTGTCAACCAAAGGAGATATTTGCATTGCATACTGCACATCATGTTGGGCATTTTATGTGGGCAAGATGGAATGGAGCTTAAAACAGAATTTATGAGCACATGTACGAGATCAGCAGAAAGAAGGAAACGAATGCGCTATACAGGCATGCAATGAGTATGAGCACATGTACGAGATCAGCAGAAAGAAGGAAACGAATGCGCTATACAGGCATGCAATGAGACGTGATAATGCAGATTTTAAAGTTTGGATTTTGGAGGTGGTTAGATAGCAAGATATCTCCCCACCCTTTACTAGAAAATAGGTCGTTAATGCACTTTCCAAGGCCAAAAACACTGCATCGATGGGCCCAGATAACCTCCCAGGATGTTTAATAAATAGCCTAAAACATGACCTCTCAGATCCACTTGAATTACTTTTCAACTGGAGTCTTCAGTCAGGTTTTGTGCTCAAGGAATGGAAGATGGCTACAGTCATTCCCCTGCAAATAGGCGGTCCAACCACTGATACGGGTAACTAAAGGCCCATAAGTCTTACCATCCTCGTATGTAAGGCCATAGAATGATCATCATGGGCATGATAAATGAGGACATAAGTAATGTGCAAACTCAGCTTTGTTAAAGTAAGGTCATGCCTATTAAATTTGGTAGATTTGTTTGATAGGGTCACCAAAGCATTGAATGAAGATAAGACTGTGCACACAGCTTAGCTCAACCTGGCTATGGCTTTTGATACAACAGTCCACTCAGGCATTGCAGACAAGCTCACTAATTTAAGTACAAACCCTTATATTACCCACTGGATAGCCAGCTGGCTCAAGGATAGGACCCAGGAGCTCAAAATAGGTGAGGCCACCTCCACCAAGAGGCCAGTCAATAGCAGATTACCCCAGGCTCGGTATTGGGCCAGCTCCTATTTGGCATCTATTTCTCTGAGATGTAAGAAAATGCTGAAGGTTTATGGCTGACTAAGTTTGCAGATGATTGCAAGCTGGGGATTATCACAGACTCCCCTGCAGACACTAGCATTCTTCAAGAAGGCCTGTCTCTGACTAATATATGGTGTCAAAGCCATAGTCTTAACTCAGTGCTAAGAAATGTATAATTGTACCCTTTGGTAAACCAACCATCCCGGCTAATTGCTATGTTGAAAATACACCCCTAAGAGTCAACCCATTGGTCAGGAATCTGGATACATACACATAGACAGTAACCTTACCTTTACTCACCACATGACCATAGTGGTAAGGAAAGCCTTTTATGTTGTACGACTTATAAGTAAGGGCATGGCATTTAGGTCCAAAGAGGTCATTATCCCACTGTACTCTGTCCTTATCTGACCAGTCATAGAGTACGATGATCCCTTTGGCATGTATGTGACCAGGCACATGCAGCAACTAGAGCAACCTCGAAAGTTCTTTAACAAAAAGGATACAAGGCATAACAAACCTGCCTTAAGCAGAGCACCTTAAAGGCCTTTCCCTCTACTCAGGCTCCTACAGATTGCTGAGGGGTGATCTATGCCTGGCTTACATGGCATCCACAAATCCTACACTTATGAATCTCTTACAAATTTGTAAGTTAAAGAGTACCAGAAAGACTGAATTTTGTCTGATGTAAAACATGCTGGAGAGACACACTGGTGTGTGCCAGAGACTGTCTCTCTTATGGAACAGGATTTCCATCCATGTCAAGATGAGTTTATCTGTTACCCTGTTTAAGCACAACCTTTATAAGTGGATGGGGAATAGGAAATTTGTACTGGGCCTAGCACCCATATCCCTTATGGACAGAGGTAACTTATAAATGCCTGGCTCTCAGTGTCCTATTTGGATGCAGGGCATCATTATTATTTCAGAAAAAAACTTGTCTGGGCTTAGAAAGGTCCCTTAAGTCATAAGCCTAGTAACAGTCTGTGACTCTATGAAAGTGTTTAGCTCCTGCCATAGCCCATTACATGTTACTGTTATACACATTTTCCCATGTTTAGATGATTTGTTTATCTTTGCAGAGTCTTTTTCAGTGTCAGGAATCATTCACTTAGGTAAGAGAACTCCTAAACAGGCTGTGGTTCCAACAGAACATTCAAAAGTCTTTGTTGACTCAAACAGGATTGCATTCCTAAGGTGTCTGCTAGACAGACACCTCAGTGCAAAGAACTTTTCTTTCACAGGAAAAAAATAGATCTATATTTAGATCTGTTCCAGGGATTTTCCATTCAGATGTCAGTCAATGCGAGCGAATACCCCAGGATTCTGCGTCTTATGGCATCTATGATTACTATACCTCTGGCAAGACTGCACATGAAAAAGATACAATGGTATTTGAAGTTTCTTTTGTCCAAGTACCAACACCCATTATCTTTTCAAATTCCAGTCCTGGAATTTGTGAAAGAGAAATCATGTGGTGGAGACATCACATATCCCTGAATCCAGGTCTCGCTTTCTCCCCTCCTGCTCCAAAGCTGTCACCACAGACCACAGATGTCTTGGAATTTGCTTGGGGAGCTGTGTCAAAGGAGATGAAAGTGCAAGGTATCTGGGCAACAAAGACAGACACAAGAACATAAATAAAAAAGAGATGCTTGCCCTTATCAGGGCATTCAACTATCTGAATCATCTTTCATCTCCAGAGCCACTTAATGTTGTTACAGATAATACGAAAGTGATGTGGTACATAAACAAGTAAGGGGGAACCAGGTCTTACCTCCTATGCAAACTATCCATGTTAGCATGGGATATAGCTTTACAGCACAATCTCACTCTGCAGACATCCTACATTCCATCAGGGCAAAACTGTGCAGCATACAAGCTGAGCAGGACAAAGACAGACCCTCACAAATGTAAACTTGATCAGATTTGATCTATCTGTAGGAAGTTCCTCAAGCAGACCTTTTTGCCTCCTCTCTGAAGAATCGGCTTGCAAAACACTGCTCCAGGACTCCATGCAAGAATGCCTAGAAGAGGGATACCTTTTGTTTTCTTTTCCTTGGACATGAATGCTCCTGTATGCCTTTCCACAGTTTCCACTAATACCCGGGGTACTTCCAAAGACTCAGAAGGAATCCCCCAAGATTATTGTGGTGACTCCCTTCTGGCCCAGGCAATGGTGATTCTTCCTGAACTGGAACTGGCCAGGGGAAATTACCACAAGCTTTCTTACAGACTGAAGCTAAACAATAGGGGTGCTTGATACATCCCATCCCCAAACAACTTCAATTGACCTCTAGGATGATGGAGTCTTAATAGCTTTTAGGTACTTGCTTACTGAGGACATGCAGCAGTATAAGCACATGGAAAAAGTTTTCTAATTGGTGCCAACAATAAAACCAGCACTCATTCAGGGCTAGTGTTTCTCTGGTTTTTCAATATTAGTGTGAGTTACTTTCCTATGGCCTGTCTTGCTCTCATATCAAGATTCATTTATCAACCATTTCAGCATGCCTGCCCATGGATCCACCTCTTTCAATGCATTCTCATGTCAAAATGTTTTTTAAAGGGGTATTACATAAGAGACCTCCAAGAAAACCAGTGGCACCTCCTTGGGATGTTAATTTTGTGTTAGAGAAGATAATACTTGCTTTATTTGAACCAACTCATCTGGCTGACTTGAGGCTCTTAACATGGAAAACAGTTTTTCGGATTGCTCTGGCCTCTGCAAGAAGAGTACCTGAATTACAAGTTCTTATGGATGGTCAACTTTATTTATTTTTCCACACAGACAAGGTTTCTTGAAGAATTTATCCTTCTTTTATGACTAAAGTTTACTTTACGCCACACTATGCATCACCCTATGTTCTTCCCTCACTGAAAAATGAGGGAAAAGGACATTTTATACCTTGAATGTTCACAGACAAGTCAAGAACCATCTTAAGAGAATAAATTCTTTCAGAAGTTCCATCAGTTGTTCACTTCTTGGGAAAGTAAGAAGGGACAACCTATGTGAAAGTAGATTATTTCCAAATGACTGTCTCATGCTATTATTTTTTGTTAATCCCACCAAAGAAAAACTATTCCAGACAGACAGAGTCAAGGCTCACTCTACCAGGGCAGTGGCTTCATCTATGGCTTTTTGGAAAGGGTTGGACTGTAGAGGTATTCTAGTAGCAGCAAGTTTGTCCTCTGTACAAAATTTTAAAAAGCACTACAAGCTAAATTCCTTCTCCAGGTCTAGGTCAGCCTTTGCTAGGAGCATTGCCCAAGGGCTCTAGTACCCTTCCCCTTCCACCTCCCAGATGTTCTAAGCTATAGTTATCTATCCATATAGCTTAGGCTACTGTGGCAGTGATCAATAAGATGAACATAGTACAGTTGTGTAAGTAAATTTAACAACAGAGATGTTCAAATGATCACTGCTGCATTTGCAACCCTCCCCCCTTGTTTTTTGGTGTCTTTTTATGCCAGGGTGTGGACATTTGTTTCTTCTAGTTCCTAGCAGTATCCTCTCAGGACTTCGTCTCCCTCTATCAGTTGACATGAAAGCTCTGAAGGGTTTGGTGCCCAAACCTGTCTTTAAGTCAGCTCAGCTCAGTTTGAGCTTAGTTTGTGTATGTGGAAGCTGCCCTGAAGCTTTGGAAGCTAGCTGACTATTAATATCCTAGGCTGGAAATAAGCCATATAGCTTTGGCTACTGCAAAAGTAATCATTCAACCATCTTCTGTTATGGTACGTTTACATACCAGCTGTACTTTTTTAACTTTTGCTGGTGTTAATGGGAGGCTTATTCCAGCTTTCTTCCATTCTCTCGGTGTACCATTCTGTAAACCTATTTTTTATTTATAATTCTTATTAAATGTAACGGTCTGTAGACCTTTTTGCATTCTAATAAGAAGCTGTTTCTAAATCACCCAATGTGCCTATAATAGCTTTACTATAAGAGATCACATCATGTTCCTTCTCACTGCAAATGATCAGTACTAGAAACTTAAAAGCTGCCTGTCACACATAAAGTAATGGGACAGCTTAAAATAAGTGTTCTTTTTTCTTTTTGCAAGGCATAAGCACCCCCCAAAAAAGTTTATATATTATCTTGAAAGTCACACAACACTGGAGAAGGAGCCGCACAGTGGTCTTGGGCAATAATATTTTTAATCAGATATGAGTGTGCCCCTATACAATAATGAGTAGAGACCTAAGTTTACCAGTCACTCATCGTATTTTCCAAGCCCCCAACTTTTCATAACTAAATGCTGAATTCTTTCTATGTTTCTAATTTGTTCCTTTCTGTGAGGTGCACAAACAGTGCACCCAAACTCCAATTAAGTAACAGAAATGTAGAGAGAGTTTACCACTGAAAATCTAGCTGCAAGGTGTCACAGTATAAACACTACTAGTTTCAAATATTCTGTGCATATATCTGTGTGATTCTTGACTGTTGTTTTACAATCATTTAAGAAGCCTAAATCACTGAATGTATTAACCTAGTCTAGTTTATTATTCTCAGCTATATAAACCTGTGCTGACACTACTAGGAACAAAAAATTGTGTAAGCTTAATTTTCTTGAGGAGAAAGCTTTTTTTTTAAAAGAAGTAGGTTCTGGTCCATAAGTAAAACATAAACTAGTGACAATAACACAAATATCAAATCACAGAATGCAGGTCTGACAGTAGCATGAGTCTGCACTTAAAAATACAGCATAATTGTTTATTTTTTCACTCATGTCTTAAATCAGTAAGCTCGCTACACCCAAATGCCTTTTTGCAAGGGTAACCAAAAAGCACTTTGTGGTTAAATGTGTTGTTCCAAGTCTTTCAACATGCAACATTAAAGAGGAGCGCAAACATATTAGAAACTCAAAGCCTCAAGTGTCTGAGCTATGCTCTCGAAAGCTAAAACATCAGGCTAGTTAAATTACTTTGTATAAATTGGTCTGATTTCTGATGTGCACAACCATAATTTCAGAATGGTCTGCAAGAAGATGCATACATTCCTACCTTGCCAGCGTGCTGAGAGGCAATTTGTATTATGGCAGTTACAGCATGTTCCTTCTGTATGAGGTCCAGCCCAGGAGCTTCAGGATCAGGAACACCTCCTAAACCGTCAGGCCCATGGAAGTCAGAAAATCCAACATTTTCAGCAAGGAGTGAAGAAGTAGCACCTCGGTACACAGGAATCTACATACAGACAGGCCAAACAGTAATATTCAATGCTGCTTTCATATGACACCAGAGACAACATTTATGGGGGGTAGAGGCAAGGCAGTCTTATTTATTTGTTTGCTAATTAGGCAAACTAATTGGTCCTGGAATCTATTTCAGCCAATACACAGGCCAAAGAAGGCTGAGAACATTTATAAAACAAAACTAAGGTAAACAATTTTATCCTACAGATACACACATGAATAAAATTAATCATATCAAACACTCATTATGGTCAGTCACATGCACAAATAAAATCATGACTTAGACACATTAAACACTCATGATCAATTAGAGTTGTACATCTACAGTGGAAATACTTAACTCAGCAAACATTATTAATTTATTTATATTGTCCAGGTTATACACTAAGCAAATTCTCCTACTTTATTTTTTTACATGCCACTGAATCATTTGCATCTTCCTAAACTATTGACAACTCAGGCAGACAGAACTATGGTTTAGGATCTCATCTGATGGAAGACATTTCAAAACGAGCAGTAGCCATTCCCCACCCTTATGAGGCACTACAGCTACAATATACTGGAACATGAATCCAAGCTTCTGCTGTGAGAAAAGAACCAATGATCTTCTGATTTTCTGACATTCATCTACAGCGAGTTAGCAGTTTAGAAGATTTAGCCAGTGCTCCAAGTGCACTTGCAGCAGATCTGCACCTCATCTTCTTTATAAATTGTTACTTTATGACAATCCATTAATTGGAGAATAAGTACCAAAATCTGTACTGCTATAAATTTTGCATGTTTGTGTGGGTTAGCAATGCCTAGAAAGCAAATTTTCCCTGTAGAATTGTTTATATTACTGTAACCTGTAAAGATGCAATATAGCTCAAATGCCTTGTGCGCAGTCAAGCTTAGAGCAGCTAGTTGGGCATCGAGTGACTATACCTACAGACTTAGCAGAATTCAGTATTGTGTAAACATTAACGTTAGTAGAATTTAGCACTGCTCAGCATAATCAGCCCCAATAAAGCACCCTTATTAGTCTGCACCGACAAAGCACCCTTAACAGCCTTCTAACCCCTTGTAGCTCACAAATCAAAGGACTGAACAGTATGACTATACAATTTCTAACTTCTCTTTAGCCAGCTTGGTGGCTAAGGGCATCTTGAGAAAATGTAGCAACTGCCTCATGTTTACTGAGAACCCACCTAATCATTAAAGAAGGAGACACAATATTTGAGAGGTGCACTTGCACAATGACAGTGGAGGCTAAACTCTCATATACAAGTACACATCAAACTGTCAAAATCATGCACACAACACCCACCTCACAAACCACACAACACACACATAGACTAATGTATGCTGAGGCACTTAAAAGCAATCTTCCTAACCAATAAAGATCACCTAAACCACCTGTTGTCAAAGCTATGCCTCAGTAAGCCCAAAAGCACTGGAACAAAACATCACCTAACACCACACATACTGTGACTCCCAGTGGAACCTCAAACACTAACTCCTAAGGCAAGTAAATACACTTCAGGACTCTCGTCATCGGGGGACTCCATCGTAAGATATACAGATGCCCATCTAATCAGGCTAAACAAGGACAAGACAACTGTTAGTTGTTTATCTGAAGACAGGATCTGCCAAATCATGCACTCACTCGTCATTACACCACAGGTACCAGTATGATTCCATCATAGTCCACATTGGTGTACATGACCTGAGATGTACCTCCCTGGACTATGGGAAGAGAGACATTATGGAGCTTTCAGATTATGTGCCTCAGGCTGGTATGAGCCTAGCATTGAGCAGCATATTACCATCACCAAGGATGATGCCACAATATGAGCAAAAAAATGATGTCTTTTTGGTGTCACTCTAAGGAGGCCCAATAGCGGTCAGCTTGGGAGGACATGGTCAACAGAACACATTTCTTTCCCAAGGATGGTCTGCACCTTTCCCCCCTAAGCTTTTGAATAGAGGCTAAAACTTTATCCACCTCTCATAATACCTTTTTTAAGCAATGCCACACTGGCAAATCCACAGACATAGCAAAATCAACTGAACTGAACCTCAAGGTGTACTGTTCAATGCCAGGAGCCTAAATAAAAAACTACACTCCCTCCAAGTCTTTCTCACACTCAAGAATATAGACATCTGTGCAGCTACCGAGACATGATTTCAAGTGGCAGTGCAAGGTTTCAGTGCCTTCCATACTTTTAGACCAGCAGCTATACAGACAAGGGCTCAAGGTGAAAGTGTCTCAATATACATCAATAGCAAGCATACCTCTAGGGTGGTTAAACACGATGACATGCTGCAACTCACCATAGAAAAAAATCCCATACCATATCCTAACCAGTTACAGGTCACTCTCCATGTCCCAAGAAGCTCACAACGCATACTTGGACATATTAGAGACACTTACCATCCAACCTAAAATCCTACTCATGCAATACTTTAATTATCCCTCTATGGAATTGTAATCCTACATGTTCTCAAATATGCAGGCACAGAGATTCATGGACTTTGTAAATACAAACATCCTTGACCAAATATTGAATACTTCCACTAGAGGCTCCACCATACTGGACCTCGTGCTTACAAATATGGGAGAATGCTGCACCCTCCTCACCACCACCATTGTCTCATCCTCCCTGGTAAAGTTCAACCATAAAGTTGTCTCCTTCAAAATCAAAATCAACTCCATAATCCCATTCAAACCATTAACAGTTAGGAACTATTCCAAGGCACATTACCTGTTATTAAGTGACATTTTTTCAAAATTAAGTGCCCTTCCAAACCCTGAGAACACAGCAGGCTATGCTGAATTTTCCTCAGAAACTCTGTACAACCATGTAAATGGCTGCATAGAGGCTGCTGTGCCTACCAGGTGTAAGCCCAGTACTAACCCCAGAAACAAACTGTCCTGGTGATATCCTAAATTAAACAGGATATACAACAAAAGGAAAAAATTATGGCAAAAATCAGGAGTAGTAATTCCCATAACGATAAAACTCTCTCATCAAACTAAATAGGCAAAGACGAGGACTAATTAGGTCAAGCAAAGTCAACTCTGAGGTTAAGACAGCCTCCAGGGTAAAAGATAACCATGAGGCCTTCTACAACTATGTCAGAAACCTCAAGGTCAGCACCACAGCAACGTGCTGAACTGGTGATTAATGGTGTCACATCCACTGAGCCTGGTGATATAGCAAACCTGTTAGAGGACAAATTCAGCTCCAACTTAACCCCCACCCACAACCATCCCCCAAAAATACCCTCAAACATAACCCCTCTAACTATAACTAGGAAGCATGTGCTCGCTGAACTCACTAAATCGAAGAACACAGCCTCAGTGAACCCAGATACATTCCAGGATGCCTCCTGAATAGTCTAAAATATGACTTATCAGGAACCCTGGAGGCATGATTTAACTACAATCTTAAAAAACGCTTTATGGCATGTGAATGGAGGACTGTGACAGTCATCCTCCTTCATAAATGAGGACCTTCAGCAAATCTTGGAAATTACAGACCCATTAGTTTTACTAGTCTTATTTGCAAAGCCATGGAAAGAATTATCATGGTAATTTTCAACAAGGACATAGGATACCTCCAGACACTGGATCCATCCCACTGGTTCAGACCCAAAAGTATTTTATTCTCTAGCACTTTGGAACAAGCTTGTTCATGGAACTTTTGTCTTACCAAAAAGAACTTAAGTGTTTGTCCAATGTCTATGGGCACTTATAAATACAACAGTTGTTCTATTTGCAAATATATAATATGTTCCTTTGAATATATGAATAAAATCAAATGTACTAAGGGGACATTTTTCATGTAACAGCAAGGGAGTTATTTATGCCTTAAGATGCCCATGTGATTTCTTTTATATTGGTGAAACAAAAAGGAGTTTAATGTTAAGGTTAATGGAACATATCAGGGATATAAAAAATCAAAAGGAAGACAAGGTTTTGGCATGTCATTTTAGAGATATACATGGCAGTGATTTTTCTATGCTTCAAAGTTGCATTTTAGAGCAAATATTTGTTGAAAATTATGATTAAATTCTTTTGAAAGAAAAATTGTTATAGAAAGAGTCTGTCTTGATTCTTAAATTTGATACTTTGGTCCCCATGGGACTGAATGGAGAAGTTAACTGGAAGTATTTTATTTAATTGTTTGATTGTATTATTGATTGATTGAGTTTGGTTTTTGTATAATAGTTAGCACATATTTAGCTGAATTTTGTAACTCCAGGAAGGTGCTAGAGAATAAAATACTTTTGGGTCTGAACCAGTGGTCTTGATTTTCTCACTACTGTTGCTAGTTGTATGGACTAGTTGCTTTTATGGCTTCAGACCCTAACAGAGACATTCCATAAATTTTTAGAGAAGATTCTCTGCCTGTGTTGGTAGGGTGGCCTAATGGTTAAGGTGTTTGCCTTACAAACACAAGGTGTGGGGTTTAAGTCTCACAAGGGATAATTGGCTAGGCTTAAAATGGCTCGCAAGGGCAGTTGGTTTAGTACTAATCTATGAACCTATGTGCTGGGTGTTTGTGGACATTCATCTGGGTCACAGAGAACAATGGAAGCATATATCCAAGCTTCACAGATTCCTACTGGTGAGAACAACCATGGTACTTCCAATTTTACCCAGCTGTTTGATCAGTGTGTTGAGGAGAGAGAGAAACATATGAATAATCCATTTTCTGCAGTGGGACAGGTGTCCAATTCTGTCCCATTGGGTATGAGAGAAGAGTGTGATAAATTTGAAATGCTGCTGCAAAAGGAAACCAAGGTACATTTTAGCATTTTGGGCTTAAAAAGATAAATGGAGTTGAATGTTACACCTAGAGGTCTTCCGTTTATAAAGAGCCCTAGTGAACCTTTGATGTGCAGTGTGATTCTGATTTAAAGAATGCTGGGTTGTAGCAGCCCACAGATGTGTTATGGACTGGCTTGCTATTTTGCTTAAACATGACCAACTTAAACAACAAAAACTTAAGCAAGAACTGCAGTCCTTATCTTTAAAGTTAAATTCATTAGGAAAAGATTTAATGTAATATAAAAAAACAAAACTTTTAAGGAACATTAGAGACTATGAAAAATATGTGGGCCTTTGTGTCTTCAACCAAACAGCAGCATGGGAAGGGACAACATAATAGGCGATGTTTTAAAAAAACTCTTTTAGTTTCTTTTACTTCCTCAGAAGAAACAGACTACAATGGCGCCTACAAAGTGACGAGCATGATTATCCGGCTTTGCCAGCAGCCAAACAACCGGAGGACCCAGAACACAAGTTTTGGAGGGAAGGGGAGAATGATAGGGAGCAATTTCATTGGAAAAGAAACTGAAATAGCTTCTACACCAATGGTAATAGGTCTGGACAATTTTCGACAATGGCACCACGGCATTTTAACAACAAAAGAGGCAGGTGGCAATGACTTTGTTGATATTAATTGTAATATGGTTGTAAATCTCTCTGGATGTATTTTATCAGATGAACAATTTG
The DNA here is from genome assembly GCF_019279795.1 of Protopterus annectens. Taxonomy (NCBI): domain Eukaryota; kingdom Metazoa; phylum Chordata; order Ceratodontiformes; family Protopteridae; genus Protopterus; species Protopterus annectens. The sequence goes on along the minus strand of NC_056735.1, from coordinate 152,771,940 downwards.
CTGTTTTGAATTTGGGGCTGAAATATGTCCCTAATGTGCTACCTAGGAAACATATTTTAAACCAGGAAATTTTCCGTCTTGTTCGTAAGTTGCACCTTCAGGTTTTTTTATGCCAGTGGTGATGTTGTTACCATGTGCTGATGTTTCTATGGAAGAAAGTTTTCATTCTTATTTTTCAGATTTGAAAATGTCTATGAAATATGTGGAAAATAATGTTTATTGTTCTCTTGACACTTCTGTTGTGCCTATGAAAAGCAGATATATCCCGCCCTATTCTAATGAAAATATGATACATTTGAATTCAATGTTAAAATTTGCCATGAATGAAATGTGTGATAAGTTGTTATATAATAAGAACAATATTTTTTATAATTTGACATTAAGAGAGTGAAAAGCCCTAAAAGAACTGCAAGAAAGAATGGATTCAATTATAAAGCCATCGGATAAGGGAAATAAGATAGTAGTAATGCATTTTCATCAGTATCCAAAATGTGCTTGGAGCATTTACAGAATAAAGATGTATATGAAAATAGTGACATGAAAAGTTATAAGCAAGCTAAAACTAAGTTACAAGAACTGCTACAAAAAGGTGTGAGGCTAAGGTATTTTACAGATGATGAAGTGCGTAAAAAATGTAATAGTGAAGGTTGTGTTCTAGCTACATTTTTTTGTTTGCCTAAACCGCACAAAGACATGAATAACCCAGCAGGACATCCAATTACTTCAGCTTGCAAATATTTCTTACATGGAGTTGGGCTTTTGTTACATAATATTTTTTACCATATGTCTTGAAAATGCCATCTTATATTAAGGATAGTTTTGATTTTTTGGATAAGATTTCTCATGTTAAGTGAAATAAAAACATGTATTGCATAACGTTGGATGTTAAAAGTTTATATACATCAATCCAACATAAGGATGGACTTCATGCTATAATGTATTTTTTGGGGGATAGCCCCTTAACAAATGATTTGGTTGATATGACTTATTTTTGTTTAAGTAATAATTGTTTTTACATAGAATGAAATTTTTAGGCAAAAACAGGGAACAGCCATGGGGGCTCCATTTGCCTCATGTATGCAAACTTATTCATGGCTTATTTTGAATTAGTATGTTTGTATAAATGTAATTGTGTTAAGAATTATGTAAAATATTATTTTTGTTTTATAGATGATTTAATTTTCATATATGATGGGGCAAGAGTGAAATTTTGCACCGTTTGTTGCTGATTTACAACAAAATACATTAAATTTGTCTTTTGATGGGCTACAATATGAAAACTAGGTCTCTTATCTAGATCTGACACTTAAGGGTTTGGATAATGGCAAAACTTCTACAAGGATACATAGGAAATTTTTATTTTTAGATGGAAGTTAGTACCTGTATGCTACTAGTTGTCACCCCCCCTCCATGTTCTATCATCTTTGCCATTCGGTGAATTTTTAAGATTATCTAGAATATGTAATGTTGAGACAAATTTGTTGGAAGAAATATATAATACTTCCATTATGTTTTATAATAGAGGTTATAGTAGGAAAGCAATAGATGAAGCTAACCAAAAACGTTTTGTGTTAAAATCAAAAAACAATGTTAGTGATTGGTTGTGGGTCAAGGGGGGGTAGAGAAAATGGTGGAAACAAGAATGAACAAATGTATTTTGTTAGCACATATAACATTCAAAGTGAAGAAGTTAGTAGTATTGTAAGATATTATTGGAATTTTATCCACAAAGATGTGGATTTGAGTAAAATTTTGAGTAAGCACCTTATGATGTCATACAAACAGGGAAGAAGTTTAAAGGATGTGCCTGTTCATGGAAATTTTGTCTTACCAAAAAGTAACTTGAGTGTTTGTCCAACATCTATTTGCACTTATATATGCAACTATTGTTGTTCCTTTGAATATATGAATAAATTCAAATAAGTACCAAGGGGGGATGTTTTTCATGTAACAGCAAAGGGGTTATTTATGCCTTAAGATGCCCGTGTGGTTTCTTTTATATTCGTGAAACAAAAAGAAGTTTTAAAGTGGGGTTAATGGAACATATCAGGGATATAAAAAATCAAAAGGAGGACAGGATTTTGGCATGTTATTTTAGAGATGTACATGGCAGTGATTTTTCTATGCTTCAAGGTTGTATTTTAGAGCTAATATATTTTGACAATGATGATGAAATTCTTTTGAAAGAAAAATTGTTATATAAAGAGTCTTGTCTTTATTCTCAAATATGATACTTTGGTCCCCATGGGACTGAACGGAGAGGTTAATTGGAAGTATTTTATTTAATTGTTTGATTGTATTATTGATTGATTGAGTTTGTGTTTTGTATAAAAGGTAGCACATTTTTAGCTGAATTCTGTAACTCCTGGAAGGTCTTGTACCGAGGTGCTAGAGAATAAAATACTTTTGGGTCTGAACCAGTGGTCTTGATTTTCTCATTGTTGCTAATTGTATGGACAGGATCCATCCCAGTTTGGCTATGTCACAAGAAGGTCATGCTTACTGAATCTGGTGGACTTCTTTGAAAAAGTCACTAAGGCAATGGATGAGGGGAAAGTGCATACTGCCTACCTAGATCTGGATAAGGCATTTGATACAATACCCCACTTGAGCATTGTCAACAAACTTATGGAACTAGGTATAAACCTCTTTGTAACATGCTGGATAGCTAGCTGGCTCACTGATAGAACCTAGGAGGTTAGAATTGGTAAGGCCACCTCCACAAAGAGGCTGCTCACCAATGGAATCCTCCAGGGCTCTGTGATAGGCCCACGCCTCTTTGGCATCCACTTATCAGATGTCAAAGACAATGTCAAAGGCTTATGGCTAACCAAGTTCTCATATAATTGCAAAGTGGGAGCAGTCACTGAATCCTCTCAAGATTAGAACACTCTTCACTAAGGTCTAATACAGACAAACACTTGGTGCCAAAGATACGGATTAAAACTTAATATCAAGAAATGCATTATAATATGTTTTGGAAAGTCTGCCACCTCAGATAACTACTTCATCAATAAAACATCCTTAAAAGTTGATTCACTAGTCAGAAATGTAGGAAGTCATGTAGATAGTAACCTAGCCTTTGACCAACATGTATCCACAGTAGTAAGAAAATGTTGCTCAACTTAAAAGCAAGGATGTGACATCTAGATCCAGAGAGGTCACTGTACCACTGTACTCAGCCCTCATCAGAGCCTTAATAGAGTATAATGCCTCCTTTGGTATGTACCTGACCAGACACATGCAGCAACTGGAGTGTCTGCAAAGGTTCCTTACAAAATGAATACAGGGAGCAAACACAATGTAATATACTGATTGTGTCTAAGCTCTGTCTCTTTACTTAGTATCATAGAGACTTCTGAAAGGTAATCTTTGCCTGGCATACAAGGCATGCCTGGAGCCTGTTTTGATAAAACTTTGCACATCTGCAAAACAAACAGCATCAGAACTACTATATTAAAAGACCTACATTTTGCTTGCAACATAAATAGGACATGTTGGAGAGACAGATAAATTTCTCAGAGATTTCTCATTCTCTGGAACAGGCTCCTGATCCATGTGAAGCAGTGTTCTTCCCTATCCCTATTTAAGCACAACTTGGGCCAATGAATGGGTAATTGGAAATGCACCCCTTGTCTGGCTGCTATGTCTCTGATGGACAGAGGCAGTCAGTATATCACCCTCTATATACATCAAATTTGTGGGTCACATTTGGGTTGCATGGCTAAACTTATAAGAGTCCAAGCAGTCATTAGCCTAGTATGTACTTATGAACCTATGAACAAAGCAGCATCTGAGAAATGCTCTATCACTGAATGTACTGGGGAATCTAGGTAGGAGCTTTCCGTGCCTACTCAGTTTTGACTTGACAGTCAAATTCAAAGCTGACAGTAATTAGCTTTACTAGAGTAGAAAACCATTAAAGGAAATCCTGTGAACTGAAGGGTGTCTCCCAGTGTTTTGATGTGATTTTCAGTGTAAAGAAGAGTAGTGGTGTCGCTGACTGACCATGATAGAAATGGAATGTGCTGCTGAAATATATAAAACCGAAGGTGGAGTGCGTCATGACACAGAACAGGTCAATCTGTTATGATTAAATGTTTTGGGGATGACAAGTCTGAATGCAACTAACGGTGAGACTTCACATCCTACTTAAAACATGTGGAAGTAGCTGAAGCACACGATGTGCAGTTCTGGCACTACCAGTAAATGGCTGCGGAACCCTGTAAACGCCAAACACTCAAGACACAAGAAGCAGCAGCAGAGTGGGTACAAAACAGATCAGGTGAAACAGCAGTTGGCTGGAATAAGGACATAAGGCAAAGACTCAGAATTTGAACTGGACTGGACTTAATGGACTATGTAAAAACCAAGATGTAGGCATGGACAGATTTTGCAAAAAAAAATCAATAGAGATTTTAAGTGTGAAGCATTTGTCAATACCAGATTCAGATGTACAAGTGTCTCTGAAGAACTGTGACATGTATTGTGACATCTGATGACCACAGTGCTACATGCATCATGACATCTGGTGACCACAGTGCTGCATGTATCGTGACATCTGATGACCACAGTGCTGCATGTATCATGACATCTGATGAGCAATGCTGCATGTATCGTGACATCTGATGACCACAGTGCTACATGTATCATGACATCTGATGACCACAGTGCTACATGTATCGTGACATCTGATGACCACAGTGCTACATGTATCATGACATCTGATGACCACAGTGCTGCATGTATCGTGACATCTGATGACCACAGTGCTACATGTATCGTGACATCTGATGACCACAGTGCTGCATGTATCGTGACATCTGATGACCACAGTGCTGCATGTATCATGACATCTGATGACCACAGTGCTACATGTATCGTGACATCTGATGACCACAGTGCTGCATGTATCGTGACATCTGATGACCACAGTGCTACATGTATCGTGACATCTGATGACCAAAGTGCTACATGTATCGTGACATCTGATGACCACAGTGCTACAATGAACATTCCTTTTTTGTGCGAGTGCCGTTCTGTAATAAAAAGATTTGTAAACTTTTTTTTTTTAAAAGAGGTTATAGTAGGAAAGCAATAGAAGAAGCTAAGCAAAAACGTTTTGTGTTAAAATCAATAAACAATGATAGTGATATAAATAGACATTATAAGAACAAAGAGAGATTAATATTTTTATTAATTAATCCGTTGGCATGCATACTTTTTGATCATCATTCAGTTGTATGTATGATTATCCAAAAAACGCTGTTCAATATGCGTTTACCATTAACAACCAAGTTCTTATTAAAACAATACACAGAACAAGCATATGTTCCCTTTTTATCACCTATTCCCTGTTACACTCAGGTTTTCAACAGTTAACATTTATATTATTTACATTAGTTATTTTTTACAAGCACATTAAGTATTTTAGGTTTTTGACGTAAGTCTTGACTTTAACAACAAGGATGGTTTATTTTCAGACTCGTCTTTTCAAGACGAAGTGACACACTGTACAATTTAGTCAGGTTACGAATGAGGTCAAAAATTGCGGGTTAAGAATCAGATTTACAATACTTGAATAATCTTATATTCATGTTGTGCAAGTATTCTCTATGTTAAAGTGTTCATCAACATAATTAAAGTAAAACGGATTGGTTACGGAACTGCACGACAAAATGTTTGTTAAGTAATTGCACATTGGCCAACGAGGATTTAAATATTTTAAACATCTTAAACATTGAGTACATTTAACAAAAGATGTAATTTAAGGATGCATTTTGACAAGGAAACTACTTTGTAGATGTATGTACTTTTATAATTGACAAGGTTGTGTTGGGACACAAGAAGTATTCTTAATGCACTTTAAAATTGCATATTTTCATTTGTGGTACAAAACAGCAACTGCATTTTAAAAGAACAGAAAGTTTTTTACTTTTAAGCACGTAGCACTTTAACTAAGAGTCACTAATTGAAACAAATTTACTATTGTTTTAATTGACTGTTGCATATAAACGAATCCTAAGCACTTGTGGTTCATCTTGAGAAAGCCTGACATAGCTTCAGGTGAAAGCGCTTGATTGACTGGTTTTATTGTTTCTGTTTCGTGCCGTCCTGTGGTTTTGGTGTTCAAAATAAAGAGTTTACTGTACTACTTGGAAGAGTTTATTGGATCTACGTGGTTCCTTTTGCTGTTTGGTTTGTGGTCTTACTGGGACTTAGTTCGAGTCATATTTTGTTTAGTATTGTAAGATATTATTGGAATTTTCTCCACAAAGATGAGGATTTGAGTAAAATTTTGAGTATGCACCTTATGATGTCATACAAATGGGGAAGAAGTTTAAAAGACATGCTTGTTCATGGAAATTTTATCTTACCAAAAAGTAACTTAAGTGTTTGTCCAGCATCTATTTGCACTTATAAATGCAACAGTTGTTCCTTTGAATATATGAATAAAATCAAATAAGTACCAAGGGGACGTTTTTCATGTAACAGCAAGGAGGTTATTTATGCCTTAAGATGCCCGTGTGGTTTCTTTTATATTGTTGAAACAAAAATAAGTTTTAAAGTGAGGTTAATGAAACATATCAGGGATATAAAAAATCAAAAGGAAGACAAGATTTTGACATGCCATTTTAGAGATATACATGTTCAATTCTCAGCTAGAGCATCTTCTGTGTGGAGACGTGTGAATGAGCGTACCTTCGTTGAAGGTTGTGCATCAGGGCTGGCAACTTGGCACGTAAAAATCTACTGCCAATCATTAGTGGACCGGAGTTCCGCTGTGGCAACCCCTAACTGGGAAAAGCTGAAAGACGCAACAGTATGGCAGTGATTTTTCTATGCTTCAAGGTAGCATTTTAGAGCTAATATTTGTTGAAAATGTTGAAATTCATTTTGAAAGAAAAATTGTTATATAAAGAGTCTGTCTTTATTCTTAAATATGATACTTTGGTATCAAAACTGACTTTGTACATCGTGAGATGCTACTGTAGTAAGTGAATGATGAAGCGCCCACAGGTTTTAATAAATGCAGTTCAGAGCATGTGCAGTGGTTTGTCCATTAAAACATAAGGACACAGCTAGATGATATCCTTGTGGTGGCATCAGTGGTGTATAAGTTGGACAAATGTTGGCGTGAAGCAAAATATAAGTTTAAGAACAAATTACTTTGAGTTATAAAATTAAAAATGGAATAGTAGAAGAGAAAATGTGCCATGGTGCTCAAACTAAATCCCAAACTTTTCTGGGAAGATGTAAATATGGAAAGCCCAGGCATATATGACTACATTTTTGACATGTTATGAGAAACAGAACACTCTTTCGCAACTGTGTCAACCTAGTAGAAGGTTGTCAATGGCAGGTTGTGTGTATGTTAAGCACGGTTACTCTGAAGTGACCCTCTAACCACACTTAGAATTTGTGAAAGCAAAGAAAAGGTGTACGGGAAAAGACTGAAGTATAAACCGACATCCCTCACTATGCTGAAACTGTTTTGAATGGGTGGAATGTTCATTTTTGAAAACCCTGATGAAGTAATAGCACAGACAAATGAACTGCTGCTAGGAGACAGGCAAACTTACAAGCTGAGTAAGACGAGAAGGGGACAATTAAACGAAAAGACATTGATAATGCTGGAGAAATAGAGGATGAGTGGGAAGGTAATGTGCATTCAACAGATGGTGTGCAATCCCAGAAACAATATGACATGGGAAACACAATGGTTCTACTTGAATGCACAGACTATACAAAGTTTTTTTTTCCAATAAACTGTTTAAGTTTGTCATAATGATCACCTAACATCTTCTTCTTCTTCTTTCGGCTGCTCCCGTTAGGGGTCGCCACAGCAGATCAACTGTTTCCATTTCTTCTTTCCTCTGCATCTTGCTCTGTCACACCAACCACCTGCATATCCTCTCACCACATCCATAAACCTTATCTTAGGCCTTCCTCTTTTCCTGTTACCTGGCAGCTTCATCCTTAGTATCTTTTTCCCAATATACTCTGCATCCCTCCTCAGCACATGTCCAAGCCAACGTAATCTTGCCTCTCTAGCTTTGTCTCCAAACCTTCCAACCTGGGCTGACCCTCTAATATACTTATTCCTAATCCTGTCCATCCTCGTCACACCCAGTGCAAATCTTAACATCTTCAGCTCTGCCACGTCAAGCTCTGACTCCTGCCTTATTGTCAATGCCACGGTCTCCAACCCGTATAACATAGCTGGTCTCACTACCCTCTTGTAGACCTTCCCTTTCACTCTTACTGGTACTCGTCTGTCACAAATCACTCCTGACACTCTTCTCCACCCACTCCATCCTGCCTGTACTCTCTTCTTCACCTCTCTTCCACACTCACCATTACTCTGAACTGTTGATCACAAGTACTTAAACTCATTCACCTTCGCCACCTCTACTCCTTGCATCCTCACCATTCCTCTGTCCTCCCTCTCATTCACACACATATATTCTGTCTTAGTCCTGCTGACCTTCATTTCTCTTCTCTCTAGAGCATATCTTCACCTCTCCAGGGTCTCCTCCACCTGTTCTCTACTCTCACTACAGATCACAATGTCATCTGCAAACATCATAGTCCACGGGGACTTCTGTCTGATCTCGTCTGTCAACCTGTCCATCACCATTGCAAATAAGAAAGGGCTCAGAGCTGATCCTTGATGTAATCCCACCTCCACCTTAAACGCATCCCTCACTCCCACCGCAGACCTCACCGCTGTCACTCTACCCTCGTACATATCCTGTACCACTCTTACATACTTCTCTGACCCTCCCGACTTCCTCATACAATACCACAGCTCCTCACTAGGCACCCTGTCATATGCTATCTCTAAATCCACAAAGACATAATGCAACTCCTTCTGACCTTCTCTGTACTTCTCCATCAACACTCTCAGAGCAAACATTGCATCTGTAGTGCTCTTTCCCAGCATGAAACCATACTGCTGATCACTAATCATCACCTCCTTTCTTAACCTAGCTTCCACTACTCTTTCCCATAACTTCATGCTGTGACTGATCAGTTTAACCCCTCTGTAGTTACCACAGCTCTGCACATCACCCTTATTCTTAAAAATCAGTACCAAATCACTTTTTCTCCTTTCCTCAGGCATCCTCTCACTTTCCAAGATTTCATTAAACAATCTAGTTAAAAACTCCACTGCCATTTCACCTAAACACCTCCATGCTTCTACAGGTATGTCATCTGGAACAACAGCCTTTCCGTTCTTCATCCTCTTCATAGCTATCCTTACTTCCTCCTTGCTAATCCACTGCACTTCATGATTCACTATCCGCACATCATCCAACCTTCTCTCCCTCTCATTCTCTTCATTCATCAACCCCTCAAAGTACTCTTTCCATCTGCTCAACACACTCTCCTCGCTTGTGAGTACGTTTCCCTCATTATCCTTTACCACCCTTACCTGCTGCACATCTTTACTAGCTCGGTCCCTCCGTCTAGCCAATCGGTACAGGTCCTTTTCTCCCTCCTTAGTGTCCAACCTTTTATACAACTCTTCATACGCCTTATTCTTAGCCTTCGCCACCTCTCTCTTTGCCATACACCTCATCTCCTTATACTCTTGTCTACTTTCTTCATCTCTTTGACAAATCCCACTTCTTCTTCGCCAACCTCTTTCTCTGTATACTCTCCTGTACTTCTTCATTTCACCACCAGGTCTCCTTGTCCTCCTTCCTCTTTCCAGATGTCACACCAAGCACCCTTCTAGCCATCTCTCTTACTAGCTGTAGTTACCCAGCTATTTGGTAACTCTTCACTGCCACCTAACATACTAACAAAAAAGGCAAATGCTAGTGTGGATATCTGGCAAGCAATTTAGTTCCTACTCTACAGGCAAAGTCATATTAATAATAACAGCTTTGAGTAAGGCATGGATTAAATATGCTTTGAGGGGGAATTTATTCATCTAGTTTAGGTAATTTAGTAAGTAATGAAGTATCTATAATATGATAATATCAGAACTAGGCTCAAACTGGACTACATTGAAGTGTAACCATGTCCAATCAAACATCAGTAGTACACTTACAAAAGTGCTGGAGAGTTTGATGGTCAGAAGTCACTCCCACAATGCCATTTTTACCAGAAACCCCTTTCCTGAAAGGTCAGTTTCATAACATATCTTCCATACAAATATCCCACCACTGAACTGTGGAAGTACCATCCTGGATGTGCCAACCCCCACCCCAGACATTCCATCAATTTACATTACCATTTTCTCATTTCCATATTTATTGTTCTCTTGGTCATTTTTGTCATTTTCTGTGTTCTCCCCATCTCTTTTTACAGAAATGTATACCAGTTGAGGCATTATGTCATTTCTCATGCATTGCCATAACCCGTAAGGTATTTGCTAGTCTGTATTCACTTAATCTTTATCAAAGCTATTCTTATGCTGACAGTTTTACACAAGAGATCATAAGACCTCATACAGTAGGACTAGATATAAAAAAGGTATTTTAAGTTGCTTTAAAAACACGTGGTGTAGAACGAGTCTATAAAATTTTATCAAAGGTTCATTACCGCGAACCTTTGTTCATCGAACCTTACACAACGAACGTTCACTTCCACAAATGTTCAGTTCAAAGAATTACTTTCTCAGGGAAAGTAACGACTTGCCCAGGATTCGTACTGTCACACAAAGCACAGTATTTTAAACCTACCTTGGGGGCTGCACCCCCACACCCCCCAACGTGGGGGGGTGTACACCCCTAACTATATACACCAACTCCAAGCTCACACTACAGTGAGGAAAAGGGCAAATGTCTGACGCTGGACAAGTCATTACTTTCCCTGGGAAAGTAATTCGTTGAACTGAGCATTCATGGAAGTGAACATTCACTGTATAAGGTTCGATGAACAAAGGCTTGTGGTAATGAACCTTTGATAAAATAATACAGACCTGGTTTAGAAATGCCTATATGTTTTAGATGTTTTATCAGAAATCTTATGCAGCATTCTGTATTACAGGTGCTGAATACAGGGCTGTCACAAAACTCTGTTATAGTGTTTTAAATAAAATAGTGTTCTGCTCAATGCTTTAACGTTACAGGGGGAGGGGCTGCCAATACAACCATTTCATAATGCCTGGGATTAGAAAAATAAAATCCTTCTCAGATATTAGTAAAAAAGGTAAAATGAGCACAGCCAACCCATTGCCACAGGGGAATAGTGCCCATCTGTGAGGCTGACAACCCAAGATTGACTTACGACTTGAGAAGCTGGAATGCTGGCCAGGGATAGTTGACTTGAGTGGCTGATGGCCTGTTCACCAATCTCAATGAAGAATGGGTTTTGTTGCATAATGCTGCCCTGTAGCAGAGGCTGAAAAGCAGCATCAATGTGTCAATAGGATACATATACATAGAGTGGAGGATAAATGTCATTGTGTCATGAGCTGATGTTCTCATGGGCATGTGTCTGCATCATTGCATGCCCCCCCACCAAAGAATGTTTAAGGCATATAAAAAAATCCCTGCAGTCATGTGTGGATGATGTAGGGTCAGGATGTCCTCCAGGTGGTAGTGCTCAGTGCTAGAAACTTTAACAAAGAATTGTACTTCTTACAGGCATTCTTTACCCTAAACATAGATATGTGCATAATTAGCAAAACATGACTTCAGAACAGCAAAGGCAACTCCACAGTACAGGGATTTAAATGCCTATCACTCTTTCAGGCCCAACACTGAATTGGAAGGTACAGATGGAGGGGGTGTATCTGTATTCTTAAGAAACCATTTCACCTCTAGACTCATAATGCAGGACAATAATCTTGAACTCCTCCATATTCTTCTTATGATAAACAAAACCCAGTACCTCATCATTGCTAACTATCATACTCTTTGGTATGTGCCTTGCATTGAGTGTTCTGCCTTCACCGTGGATGATGCCATAATACAAACACACTTTGATTGACTTTAATAATTGGCTTAGATTCTGGTGTCATTCTAAGGGGATACAATATTTGTCAGAATGGAAAATATGGTTAAACCAAATTGCTTTACCAAGGATGGTCTGCACCTATCCCCTGTAGGATTTTGATATTGGCTAAAACATTGCTCTCTCCCATACAGACTTTTTCAGGCAATACCAAACTGACAAAACTTCCAACACAGCAAAATCATCCATGGGAATCTAAATGTGTTACTACTCAATGTCAGGAGTTGAAACAAGAAGCTCCACTCCCTCCAAGCTTTCCACACCCTGGAGAATGTAGACATCTGGGCAGTTAAAAAGACATGGTTTAAAGCCACAGAAAGTACCCATCAAAGCTTCAGTGTCTTTCGCACATTTAGAAGAGCAACTGCACAGACAGAGACTAAAGGTGGGGGTGTCTCAAGCTACATCAATAAGAAGCATACCTCTAGGCTGGTTAAAAAGAACAATATACTAGAGTTTCTCCATGTACAGATTAGCATCAACAAAGTCCCATACTATATCCTAACAAGCTATTGTTCACCTTCTCCCAGGCCCATAGCTCATATTTAGGCCTACTGGAGACACTCACCATTCAACCAAATGCCATACTCATGGGGGACTTTAATTACCTCTTATAGACTATGAATCCTACATGACTCCAAGTTTTCAGGCACATAAATACCTGGACTCTGTAAACACAAACACCCTAGATCAGATACTGCACATGCCCATTAGAGGTACAAACATATTGGACCTGGTAGTTACAAATATGGGTGAATTTTGCACCCCATCCAGTGTCATGTCCTCTCTGGTAAGTTCAGGTCACAAAGTGATCTTCTTTGAAACAAAAATAATTCTGCAACTCACCGTAACAGTTGGGAACTAATCCAAAGCAAAATACCTTTTATTAAGCGATAACCACTCAAGCTTCCAAGCCACTCCAAACCCAGATAACACAGCTGCCTATGTGGAATTGTTCATAGAAAGTCTGCACAACCTTGGCCATGATAGCATTGAGACTGCTGTACCTATCAGAAGCCCAAAACAAATAAAAAACACCCAGGTAGAATCCAAAATTAAACAGACTATACAACAAAAGAAACAAAAACTCAAAACTAAAATTAGGAACAGTAACACCAAAAGAGAGAGAAACTATCTCATCACACTAAACAGAAAATTAAGAGGGCAAATTAAGTCCATTAAGTCCAAGAAAGCCAATGCCGAGGTAAAGATAGCTTCCCAGGCCAAGTACAATAATCAGGCCTTCTTTAGTTATGTCAAAAACCTCAAAGGCAGCACAAAACCATATCTCTCAACTGTCTAGATTTTCGCAATGTCTAGATTTTTGCCTCATATGTTTGGTCTTTCACTCATAAAATATGTGGTTTTCTGGCAAATCACTAAGGATTGAAGTCACTAAATAATGACATACAATTAAATTTCAGACTTCATAGCCTTCAGAAAAAAAATGCACTGTAATACAAATCCTTTTATTCTAGTAACATTCTAAGTTTATAAAAGCAATGTTAAAAATCTGTCCTTATTTTGGTGACTTTGTCCTCCCATTGTTTTACTCTTTGTCCAGATTTTCTTGTGATAAGAGATTGAAAGGTATGCATGTAACAGTGTGCCAAACTAGTTGTAAATGGAGTCACATTGATAGAGCCAGGAGATATAGCAAATCTATATAGTAATAAACACCTCAGAAACCACAGATGGATAGCAGCAATTACATTTAATAATAGAAAAGCTAGAAAGGCTTTCACAAAACACTTCTTCATATCTTGATATCACCAGATTATGTTTATAAATACAAAATTAGTCACATGACTCTATTACATCAAGTACATAATTTTAAACAATCACAAATTAAAAACATTCATACAATAAAACACACAATCCTTATCTGGTAAACAAATGTAATAAATACAGGTTCATAGGTTCATACTAGGCTATCTGCCCGAGGGCATTTATAAGCCTAGCCATAGTTTTGTGGCTTACGCCACCCCTTAGTTTGGAGAAACTATGCCCATTATTTAGCTGTGCCTCTGTCGAGCAGTGACACTGAGGTAACCCCCGGGGTGTATCTGCGATCTCCCATCCATTGGTCAAGATTCCTCTTGAACAAGGCCAGCGAGGTGCTCTGCCTCACATAAACCGGGATTTTGTTCCACAGCATAGGGAGTCTTTGGGTGATGAATCTATCCCTCCAGCACGTCCTATTAATAACCGTGTCGAGGTTTAAGTCACCCGCCCTTGTGGCTCTGAGGGATCTAGATTTTTTGAGATGAAGCATATTCATCAAATCTGGGTTTGACATGGCCTTGTATGTCAGGCATAGGTCACCTCTGAGTAAGCGGTACGCAACTGAATATAACTGGAGTTCTTTCAGTCGAGCAGCATAAGACAGATTTATAATAGTGTAATAAATACAACCTTTAACTTCCATACTGCCTTAGTTTCAAAACATGTTTTAATAGTAACACGTTTATTTAAATCTGGCAGTTTATCTGAGTGTAGCCTAATAACATGATAAACTATCAGATATTACACCATCACATTTATTATGTCAAACCATGTGATTTACATAATTTAGTTTTTCTACTGTTTCAAACAGGCCTTTCCATTTAGTCTACAGTTTATTTTTTGTGGAGGGGACCAAAAACTAACACCTGGGCTCCAGCTCTGAAGTCCCTGCTCCTTGCATTTTTATTACACATGTCTTATTATAAGGCTTGGGCATTTTCTATGTGTTCCTGTGGGATAGGCATTGTTATTTTCAACCTATCTTGTAAGTTGGTATATTGTACTATGACACATTTAAATTGAGTTTTCTTTCTTTCCCAAGTTTTGCTGGCAATATTTAACAGTTCGTAATGATGGCTGTCACATCCTAACTCAAAATGTCTGAACCATATTGAATGAGGCTTCTGGTAGCCCTCTGATGGTAAACAAGATTTATAGTACTATCTGTTTATGGTTTTTACCTTCTTCCTCCATATGAATGCATTCCCTCGGCATGGATTTTAATGTTCATTTATACCACTCCATTAAGCCATGCCTTTGGGGGTGGTACACAGGAATTTGTAACTGCATGACCTTAAAGCACTGGTACAGTTGGTGTATTATTCTGGACAAAAATGGAGTCCACTGGTCAGTGACTATTACCGTGGATATCCCTACCTAGAAAATAATAAGACTAACCCCCTAGCTGTTGATTTAGTGCTAGTCTTACTTAGGGAAACACTCTCAGACGAAGAAGCAGATTGCGAAAATGCATTTGTACCAAGCATTACCCAGAGGAAAACAGTTTTTGTACTTACCTTTCTCACTTGCTTAGAGAAAAACAGCTCTTGTACTCACTTTCCTCACTTATCTAGAGGAAAATAATTTTTTATTCAGGTATGTCCAAGGGTTAGCTCCCAGTGTTCTCTCCTGTCTATCTGATGAATCTGGGCATCTTGAGGCAATGTAGAAATTGCCTCGTACACTGACAACCCTCTCCTCCTACCACCTAACACTACAACCTGTGAGAGATGCACTTATTTAGCCAAACTGGAGGTAAAGCTCTCTCTAACCAAGACTGAACTTGACAGTCATGAGGAGAAGGTAAACATTTGCACCGCACCACACTCATCACATAGTCTCACTAAATCTACACCACCAAAATCCACACACAGTAACATAAAAACATTTGCAAAGGCTCTCAATAATAATCTGTCTAAGCAACAGAGACCTCCAAAGCAGAAACACAAGCAACCTCCATCCCCCAACACAACCCAAATGACACATAGCCCACAGACACAGTGTGCCACTCAACCGCAGCCAATAAGGCAAAAGAATGTTCCCATAACACTAGTCATAGGTGACTCTATAGTCAGCACACTGATGTCCCACTCACCAGGCTAGACAAGGAGAAGGTTACTGTCAGCTGCCTGTCGGGTGCCAGGATCCGCCGCATAACCCACACACTCAGGTCACGCCACACCAAGTATAAATATGACTCTGTCATTGTCCATGTTGGTGTGAATGACCTGAGACGTACCTCCCTTGACTACATGAAAAGAGACATGGAAGAGCTCTCCGATCTTGTAGCACAGGCAGGTATGACCCTAGCCCTGAGTAGCATTCTGCCATTGCCCAGAATGATACCGCAGTACAAGGACAAAATGATTGACTCCAACAATTGGTTAAGTTTCTGGTGTCATTCTAAGGGGATCCAGTATCTGTCTGCTTGGGATGACATGGTCGACAGACCACGATGCTTTGCCACAGATGGCCTGCACCTGTTGCCCCTGGGATTCTGGATACTGGCTAAGGCTCTTGCTGCCCCTACAGTGCCTTTTTTAGGCAGGGTTCAAATAACAAATTCACCACCATAACAGGAACAGGCAAACAAAAACTGAAGGTAATGCTACTCAGTGCTAGAAGTCTAAATCTCAAAATGCACTCACTCGAGGCACTCCTTAAAATGGAGAACATCGATATCTGTGCAGTGACTGAGACCTGGTTCAAGGCTCCAGAGAGCACCCCTGCACTACCAGGCTATAACTCATACTACACTTTTTGGCCATGTAACCTGGACCGAAACACCAAAGGCGGAGATGTGTCCATATTCATTAAGGATATCCACACCTCCAGGCTAGTTGCTCAGCATAATGCATCCGAGGTTATCCGAGTGCAACTAACTCTGGGCAAAACTGCAATCCAAACTGTAGCTTGCTACAGATCACCCACCATGCCCCAGTATTCCCACTCCTCTTTTCTTGATGCACTGGAAAATATTAGGGTTCAACCAAACATCCTAATAATGGGTGACTTCAACTACCCCACCATTAACTGGGAAAACTACTCGTGTACCAACTCCTTAGCTCAATGCTTTCTGGAATTCATAAACTCCAGTGCCCTAGGTCAACTTATCCACACCCCCACCGGGGCAACAATATTCTAGACCTAGTCATTACCAACATGAGTGACCGGTGTTCCACACCTGAAGTCAACTCCTCGTTGGTCCGATCCAACCATAAGCTTATCACCCTTGATATCCACATCCCGCCCCCACCCCCTATTAAGGAAACCACAGTAAAAAATTTCTCCAAAGCCAACTTCATGCTTCTTAAGACAGAAGTGGTGAACTTCATGACACCTATGCAGACGGACAATACAGTTACAACTGCTGAATCCTACACAAATGCACTCTATAAGCACTTACATGAGTGCATGGATTGTGCTATCCCAAACAGAACCAAGATGCTATCCTCCAAAAAAAGGAAGCCAATCTGGTGGTCCCCTGCCATAAACAAACTGTACAACAGAAGGAAGAAACTGTTGCAAAAGAGAGTAAAATCCCATGAGAGGAGGTGCTCATTGGTCAGCCTCAGTAAGAAGCTGAGATCCCGTATAAGATCAGCACTAAATCCAAGGACAACCACAAAGCATTCTATAGCTATGTCAAGAATCTAGATGGCAACACCCAGATCTGCCCTGAGTTACAGCACAAAGGCACGTAAATTACAGAACCAACTGATATTGCCAACATTCTGGCAGATCGGTTCAGTGCTAACTTTACCCCACTCTCACTTCCTAAAGGGCCCATATATCTATACAGGAAGAATGCAGAGTCCCTGTAATCACAACTACACAGGTAAAAGCTACACTCTCTAAAGCCAAAAACACAGCATCCATGGGAGCGGACAACATCCCAGGCTGCGTTTTACATGAACTTCAGAATAAAGTGTTCAATAATGTTCAATGTTCAATAATAGCCTCACATCAGGCTTTGTGCCCACTGAATGGTGCACAGCAGCAGTTATCCCACTCCAAAAAGGGGGAGCCACCACTGATTCCGGGAGCCTATCGACCTATTAGCCTGACGAGCCTGGTCTGCAAGGCCATGGAATGTATCATCATGGAACTCATAAACAAAGACATTGGTAACCTTCAAACTCTGGATCTCACACAGTTCAGGTTTGTGAAAGGCAGATCATGCCTCCTGAACCTGATCGACTTCTTTGAGGCAGTCACCAAAGCTGTGGATGAGGTTAAGGTGGTTCACACAGCCTATCTTGACCTTGCCAAGGCTTTCGACACCATCCCCCATTCTGGAATTATAGCTAAACTCACTAAACGAGGTATAAATCCCTATGTCACAAGATGGGTTGCCAACTGGCTCACTGACAGAACCCACACTGTAAAAGTTGCAGACTCCAAATCTGACCTCAAGGCAGTGACAAGTGGAGTGCCACAGGGTTCCGAACTGGGACCTCTCAGGTTTGGTATCTACTTCTCTGAAGTACAGGCGAACACAGAAGGCCTCTGGCTGATGAAGTTCGCAAATGACTGCAAACTAGGAGCCATAGTCAAGTCCCCAAATGATGTGGACATCCTACAGAAGGGCCTCACTGAGACAGATGCCTGGTGTCAGAGCCATGGCCTCAAGCTCAATGCCAAAAAGTGCAATGTCATCCCCTTTGGTAAAAACTCTGTACCCATGAACTAATCACATAGGCAGCAATCTACTTAACAGAGAATGCGTGATAAGAGACCTTGGGACCCAGGTGGACAGTAGTCTCTCCTTTGATAGTCACATCGCCACAGTAGTCAGGAAGTCCTTCTATGTGGCACACCTCATCATAAAAGGGTTATCATCCAGGAAAAAAGAGGTCATTGTTCCCCTCTACTCGTCATTAGACCCATTATAGAGTAAAACGCCCCTTTTGGAATGTACCTCACAAGACATCTGCAGCAGCTGGAAAGGCCACAGAAGTACCTCACAAAGAGGATTACTGGCTTCAAACAAATGCCCTACACTGACCGCCTCAAAAAACTCCAGCTTTACTGCATAGAATATCGCCTACTCCAAGGTGATCTCTGCCTAACATATAGAGCTATGTCAAACCCAGTGCTGTTGGACATGCTACACCTAAAGAAATCCCAATCCCTCCAAGCTACATGCTCTAGGGACCTAAACCTTGTCACCACAATAAACAGGACATGCTGGAGTGATAGATTCCTGTCCCAGAGACTTCCTGTACTCTGGAACAAGCTACCCATCTATGTCAAGCAAAGTCCTTCATTAGCACTCTTCAAGAAAAATCTTGATGAGTGGATGGAAAATAGGAAATACACCCCGGGGATCACTTCTGTGTCTCTGCTGGACAGTGGCACAGGAAAATAACTTTCTTGGGTGGCGTAAGCTATGGTACCTTGCTGGCTAAGCTTACGTAGGCCCTTTGGCCGATAGCCTAGTACCTACCTATGAACCTATTAAAGACTTTTTGCACGGTGTGTAGATCCTCTTGTTTTCCTTTTTTTGGACTTTATAAGTATGACCATATTGTCTGAATCTAGTAGCCCTGTAGCTTCCTGCCATCAACTAAGACATTGCCCTTAACTTTGCTGTAGCCCAACAACAAAAGGATGACTCCATTATTATTTGTAAACAATTCATTTCATTCCATAGGTACAACATCATCGGTAACATGCTTTATAATGCTTACAGTTTTCACACGTACAACAATGTTACCATTACTATTGCAATATTTCACTATGTGGCCCTTTTTCTCATATTTAGACTAGATATGGCTATGGTTGATAGTGTGTGCTACCAGAACTTGATATGTGCTTTTCCATGGGTCTAGACTGCTCATATGTTTATCATATTGATCACTGCCGCAGTAGTCTTAGCTCTATGAGTTATATCTTGCACTGGTTATAAGAGTCGGACATCTTAAAAAGCTTCAAAGCTACTTTCCATGCACCCAAACCATTATTCAGCTTGAGATGAGCTAAAGAAAAAGAGTGGTTTGGCTGCCAAGTCCTTCAAAACTTTCCTGCTGCAGAAAACTGCTCCTCTTGTTGGACTTTGAGAATCAGCAGATGGCTGATGCTTTCCATTGCTAGGCAGATAATTTCCTTTCAGGGAAAACAACTTTCAATTATTACTTTTATGACTAAATATTTTCTAAGAAATTTGATATTTTATGCTGGGTAAAATTATTGTTATAGACAGTCATGTGCCATTTAGTAAATTTTGAACAGGAGCGTTACTTTTTACTTTTGTGGGAAAAATTTTTAAAACTAACTTAACACTACCTTTTTCTTGGTAAAAGTTTTACTTTTGGGAGATTGAGTACGCATTTAAAGGGCTTTTTATTGTGCTTTTGCTGGAAAAAGTGATGGGAATCAGGTATCTTTTTTGTCTTTGCCATGGAGCAACCTACCAGATCCTTGGTTCTTCCTTCTTCCAGCCACACAAAGAAGATAATTAATAAACAGCCTTTGCCACCAAAGCAGATTTCTAAAATGCATGAGCCACACATGGATGATTCTGCTGTGGACATTTATGGTACCTCAGACAATTCATCTTTTTCCTTGGCTCCCTCTAGTGTAGTCTCTAAAGCCACCATGGACTGGGGGTTAGACTCATCCTCTGCAGTTGTTGGAATGCCCATGACAGGGAAGGGAGAACCACTTTTGTCAGTCCTGGGTGAAGGAGCAGGGTATACCTTTCTGCCTAGTCAGACTGGAATGCTTGTCTCTTAGGAGGTTTTGCCTGGCAAAAGTGGGTCTGTTTCTTCAGAAATTCCTGCCAAAAAGAAGAAAAAGCTTAGACATGTGTCATCTCCTGTCTTAGTTACTTTGGATAGGACTGATCTTTTGGGCTAAGCTCAGGGTTTAATTCAAGCTCTTCAAACTTCCAGTTCAGCTGTTTCAAGCAAGAGTAAAGGGATTCTTCATTTTACTATTAATATTATTAATATTATTAGGATTTGTTTACCGTGAATAATCCAACTGGGCAGTAGGCCCCTTTTCATAGGACAACTGGGGATCAAAGCTCCACACTACATACATACATTAATTTCAGAAAAGGTAAAAAAGAGGGGTGTATGTCTAATAAAAACAATACAAACAACTGTCAGTCAATGGGTAGAAGACACAAAATGTGTGTTATACTAATCAGTCCTAACTATTAAACCAAAAGAGAAAAGAAATCAAATACCTTGAACTTTAAGAACAGATTAGTAGAGCTACTGTAGTACAGAAATATGTTATTTGCATAGTGCATGTTAGACAAATAGTTATAGCCTAAATTAATCAGCAACATGACAGAAAAAATAGAGAGAGGTGTGAGCAATCAACGGCAAAATAATTAGAGAGCAGCTACAGTATAGCATACATTACTAACGATGGTTTCTTGGTTTAGGTTTGTAGATAACATTCATAGATGTGTGATTTGGTTGCTATAGGTGGGGTAAAAGTGGTACAAGTAGTAGACTAAAGATATAGAAAAGTGATGGTAAGTTGTATATTGTGAAATACAGTAGAACATCAGTAAACAGATGCAGTTATATTAAGTTGAAAGATAGAAGAACTCAGTGAAGATTAATGAGGTGAGTGGGACAGATGACTTAATGGAGAGGTTTAGAAAACAGTGAATGGGTAGGGTGGGTAGAGAGGATTCATACGAGAAGTGCAGGAAGCCAAAAGAGGGTAGATTAAAGAATGTCAATAAGAATTACAAGTTGTGGTGGACATTTATAGTATTTGGAGGATGAACTTAAGTGGGTATTAAGGAGATGAGGTATTACCCTGGTAAATGGCATTAACAGTATGAGATTATGGCTTTGCTTTAGGGTGTGTGGGATGGAGTTCCAATACTGCGGTGGTGGTGCTGCAGTAGCATTGTCGCCTCACAGTTAGACGTTGCCCGTTCGATTCTCAGTTAGAGCGTCTTCTGTATGTCGACATGCGTGAATGGGCATTCCTTTGTTGAGGGTTGTGTGTTAGGCCCGGCAAGCCAGCACGTAAAACTCTACTGCCAATCATTAGCGGACCGGAGTTCCGCTGTGGCAACCCCTAACCGGGAAAAGCCGAAAGACAGTTAGGAGGAATATACATATATATATATATAGAGAGAGAGAGAGAGAGAGTTACCTGCAGAGTTAAAAACTGTGAAACTGCAGAACCAACTTGGAAATAAACCACACACTGGAGCCAGAATAGATTAAGTGCTTTTGTCCCGTTTATTACAGAACTTCTTCAGAATCATACCTGCAGAGTTATTATGTTTTGTGACTAGTATCAGGTGTTTGTCTGTGGTGTGAAAGGCTCTTTTGGTAGAGTAGGGATGAATTATGTTACTAATGTTGGAGTGTTTATCTGATTTGAAGACTGTTGTCTGTAGGGTGATAACTGAGAAAGGTGAGGGGATGTTGCAGTCCAGTCCACTGAAGTTTTATATCTAAGCAGGGCTATGTTCTGCATGGGATATTCATTGCAAATTTTCCTATTTCACTGTAGCATTGTTCGAGTAGGTGGGATTGAGTGGCTTGCAGACTTATGAAAATGGGAACACTGTAACAAAGGGTGGGAGTAAGTAAGTTGTAGCAATTGTTTTACTAGTGTCATCTGTAAGGCAGGGGTTCTTCCTATACAGGGCACCAAGTCTTTGGTGCTTTTCTTATGCTTGTTTAAGTTGACTGCCAAACTTTCAAATTTTCATCAATTATGATCCTTAGAGGCTACTGGTTTGTCCTTTTGAAGTATAACTGTACTTAGACCAAAATTTGAAGCATCACAGGAAAGAATAACTGGTTTGTTGACATCATAGTATCTTAACGTAGGTGGAGTGGCAATTTTCTGCTTAAGGTCTTTAAATACCTTCTGATGATATTCCAACCATGACCATGCAACATTTTTGAGCGTTAGCTCTCTTAAAAGTTCTATCACCTCACTCAAGTCTGGTATAAATTTACCTAAATAGTTGACTATGCCCAGAAAATGCTGTAAACCTTGTACATTGTCTGGTGCTGGCATCTCTAGAATAGCTGCTTGCTTGATCGGAGTCAGGTCTTAAGTCTGTACTTGTAAACAAATGTCCTACGTACATAACTTCTGGAAGTCTGAATATGCACTTCAGAGGATTCAGCTTTAAGTTCACTTCACGTGCTCTGTCTAGAACTTTCTTGAGGTTTCTGTCATGCTCTACTTCATCATTGCCTCCAACTAATAGATCATCTACTATTATGGCACAAGGATAACCTGAAAAAATGTGTTCCACTGCACGCTGAAAATCTTTTCTTGCAGAATTTATTCCAAATGGAATCCTTAGGAATCTGTATCTGCCAAACAGAGTACCAAAAGTAGTTAGAAATGAGGATTTGTGATTAAGCAATACTTGCCAAAATGAACTCTTTGCATCCAAAACAGAAAATACAGTGGCATTCAGTATTAGAGCTGCAACTTGAACTGTGCACATTGGATGAGAGGGTCTCTTTAATGTTTTGTTCAAATCTCTTGGGTCAATGCATATTATGATTTCATCTCAGCCTTTTTTGTGAGCGGCTACCATGGACGACACCCATTCAGTAGGTTCTGTGACTGGACAAATCACACCTTGTTGCACCATTTTATCCAACTGAGCTTTAACTTTATCTCGCATAGCTATCGGAACTTTTCTTACTGGTCTGACTACTGGAGTGATCTCTGGGTCTAACTTCATGGAATATACAACTGGAAGTTTGCTCAATTTATCATCAAAAACATCAGCATACTCTGAGAAAATGGCTTTGGAGAAACTGAAACTCGGAACTGCACTCATAAGATGAAAGTCTTTAGCAAAAGAAAGTAGATTCATTTTTAAACTATCTTTGAGACCCAATAAAGATTGCACTGGTCTTCAGACTACATAGTATAACAAGTTGTAACAGTTCTCAGCCTGATAACATGAAAGCATCACTGAACCTTCAGTTTGAATTTCTTCACCTCCATAAACAACAAGTCTGGCATTGCTGGTTACATTGGGTTGTTCGTTAGTTCTCACTCTTACAAATGTGTCTGCCGATATAACATTACACTTTGACTCAGTGCCTACTTTGAGATCTGTGGATTTTCCATTGATCCGGACAGTACAAAACACTTCACTTCTTGTTAATAAGTTTACTGCATCAACTCTTTCATCAATCACTGATACACCATCCATGTAGAAAGCTGACTGTTTCAGCTCCACTTGATCAACTTGCTTCTTTGTGTGACCTTTCTTTACAACTGTGTGAGGCTTATTTGATTTGCAAAACTTTTGGAAATGGTTCCATTTTTTGCACTTGTGACATTGCTGACCAAATGCTAAGCACTTCTCTCTTTTAGACTCATGATTCACACCACAATTGCGACAGTTAACAATAAAGCTAGATTTGAGTTTTGCTGATTCATGTTTGTGTTGCACTGAACTGGAGCTGGAGCTTGCACTTTTCCTGGAACTTTCTGGAAAACTTTGTGGCTTCTTTGGAAATCTTGTAGCTGCCACGTGCTTAGGCCTGTTCTTGTTTGCCACATGTTACATACTATCTATGTTTGCTCTGGAACCAACTGAAACCGTGCTCTTGTCACTCGCAAGCATACTTGCATGTGTTTCTGTCACCTTATGGATTTGACAAATCTCTATTTTACTCAACATTAAATCACTGTCACAAAGTCAAATCTTTCTCACAGCCTCACTATTAATACCACACAAGTCTGTCCTTTATCAGCTCATCTTTTAGATCACCAAACCGACACATTTTAGCTCGGTTTCTTAAGTCAGTTATATAAGCTGCAAATGTTTCCCCTGGTTTCTGATTTCTCTTGTAAAACAAATGCCTCTCTAATGTAATATTCATCTGGGGGTTGCACATTTCTCTGAATTTGCACTTCAAACACTCAAGGTCTTCCCCTGATTCAGCTTATACAACAATATGGTGGTCTGCACCGTCTCCTTCATACACTGCTGGTGCATACACAAATGAATGCTCTCAATCTATGGCCTCAGACCCTGCAAGGTTTAGCAAAATAAATGCCCTGGTGCATGCATCTCTACCTGCATAAGCTGCTTGTATGAAAATATCATACTCTTGCTCAGATATTCTCTAGTTCTCTGCAATATTCTGATTAAACATAAGTGGTAGGGGGTTTTCAAAATCCATCTGCCATATTAACACATACCAGTGAAGAGTCTTGTGAATAAGCATGAATATACACACATACACATAAGTTTCTGGCATAAACAGTACTTGTCCAATGCCTTCATGCTCTGAACGTTTACTCTCGTTGGGCTTATCAGGATTATGTGAATGAACAAATGCGTAGTACTTTCGAATAACTGCACTTTGCGAAATAAACTTCTCGGGCTTTCAATACTTTGCTGAACTTTGTGAAATAAACTTTTCAGGCTTTTCAATATTTTTGGGATTTTATCAGTAAAGGCAAAAATGCTAAAGTAATACACTATCACTTGTTATACTTTCAAATTCTTATCAGTAAGGGCAGAAATGTTAAAGTAATACACTTTTGGAATTCTACTGATAAAGGCAGAGATGCTACAATCATGCACCATCACTTGTTAAAGTCATCACTTTAAGAAACATTAGAGAACTTTACGATGCGACTAAGTAATTCATGAGCAATGTAATACACTTGTAATGTTGTCTTTTGCAATAAACACCTCTTAACATTGTAAGAAACATGTTAAACGATTGCACAGTATGAATAAATCAAACATCCGTTGCCCAAAACTCAATGACTTTTGAAGCAATTGCACTTTGTGAATAACTGTATACAGCACACATAAATGTCCTCAAAATGGCGGTACCTTGCTAAGCAACCTTTTATAGTACAAGAAGCATTCTGTAATGGCGGCACTTTGCAAACAGACACACCCAGCACAAGACCTTTTCGAAATAGCTACACTTTGGATTACACAAAATAGTTGCACTTTGCACACAATGAACTCTTTGAAATACATGCACAGTAATAAGCACATACTTTAAGCACTTTTACTCACTCTGAGATATTTCGAATAACTTTAGTTGTGCCCTTGCTAAAATACAAAGTTGTAGTTATGCTCAAACACAGCACTTTGTCAAAACACATACAGTCACCTTGCTTTATTTCTGCTTAACATGTCCTTTTATTTTCTTATTATATTTGTTTTGCTCGATTAAGCCCTTTTTCATGCCCAATGTATTTCTCTTGTGCTCGTTTTACTCTGAACATGCTCAATTTTGCCTTAAACATACTCATTTGTTTTACTAATTGTTTCATCAAATACTTTTTTCTGGAACATTTTCTTTAGTTAACAAACATTTTTCTACTTCCCACTTGCCTGATAATGTGGTTTGTGCCCTTGTAATGCCCCTTTTGCCCGACTTTCACATCGAGTAAATAATTCTTGTTATTTCTCATTACCTTTGATTCTTTCTGGTTATGCTACGTTTGTGCTTTTTTCTCAGTTTTACCTTCGCTGTTGAATTACATCTCATGGCTCCGAATATTCTTCTCTCTTTCATCCTGGTTCAGACACCATGTCACTTTCGTGTTAGGACAAGAATAAACTAGTCTTTGTGCATTCTGTTCAAACAGTTTTATTTCATACGAACACATCACTGTAGAGGTTTGCTGACTATAACTTAAGTAACTTATATACAAACTAACTGTGACCATGCATGCTTACTCTCTGACTGCTTTTACAAAATGGCACTAGGGATTGCACATTTGAAATTTATAAGTGCACATGCAGCCCCACATGTTTCCTAAAGATAAAGCACATACACTTTACACCCTGATCTACAGAGAGGACAACGTCTCTTAAATAGTCATTCACAATTATTGGACTGTCCTTGGCTTTGGGAGTTGCCAGAATGTTCTCTTAAACAGTCATTCAGAATTACTGGACTGTCCTTGGTTTATGGAGTTGCCAGAATTCTTTCTGGAGCCCTCTTGCCATTTGTTCTTCGATTTTTGTTTATCTGCATTTTGTTGAGACAGTTTATTTTGTTTCTTACCAAAACTGGAAGAGGAGCTGGAGAATCCCCTGGAAAACGTACGATTCCCTGTATCAGCTTACCCCTTTCAACACACCATTTGATCACCTCTGTAGCAGATGGGTCAAAAACTAAATCTCCTTCCAAAGGAAAATGTAAAGTCTCATTTTGCATTATCTGGGAGTTTCTGGGAATGCAGCCATGCAAACCTCCTCAAAACAGTACCAGTGGCCATAGCCATCAAAGAAGTATCAGCAGAGTCATACATATACTCTGTAAACAACAAACAGTGACTTGAACAATAGAAGAAATTAAATTATTTAAAACCACAAGACTGATTTTTATTTAAATTATATCTATATTGTGATTTTTCCTTACAATAAAAAACTGCAGATAAAACATTCTTCATACTTTCACAATGAGCCAGAACAAACCTTAGCATATGAGCCTGACAATTCAAAATCCTGAAAATCAGAGTTGCAGAAACATATACTTCTCCCCATACTCATAAATAATCTTCCCACCCTTATCAGATAGAATAGTATTGGAATTAATTGTTTAGCAGCTGAAGGATTAACTAAAGCTATAACTACTGGATCAATTTTGGGGAGAGTGTATAAAGACTAAGGAGCTTTATACAGCCTAGCTGCCTTTTTAGGGGTAGCCGACTAATTGTCAGGAAAACTGCAGCCAGTAACACACACATTATCCAAAGCTGAGTGAACTGGGGAATAGGTACAGGTTCTGGAAATTCTTCCTGTAAGACCTCATAGTATTTTCTGAGGGAATAAGAAACCTCAGTGGTCTCCCACTGAAAACATTAGCATATTCTAGAAATAGTTTCAGAGAAAGAGAAACCCCCACAGGGAAAGTCAGAAACTGAGCTCTCCTCTGAGTCAGAATCAGAGATCTGAGGAGGAAAATCCTGTATCTGTCCCTACATCCTCTTGTCCAGATACAGAATCTTGAATCTCTTCAGGAAAGGAGGTATCCTTCTTTCTTTTACCAGAGACTACTTTACAAGAATGATCAACAGCCTCAATTAAACCTTGAGCCAGACCCAGTAAACTACTCCTGTGTAAGAAAATTTGAGGAGGTGTAGATGTGTGCTTAGTTTTCTGTTATTTTGTTGACAAGAAAACTGTGACCAACGGTAATGGCAACAGCAGCTTCCTCAGGTATGGGCACAACATTCTGACAATAAGGGAAGTCTTCTGTGTTTCCTCTCTCAGGACTGGCAAGAGTGGTTCCTCCTTGCTAATTGAATGGACCCCAACAGCCACAGAGGATGTAGCTAAACCACAATCTATAGTGGATGTAGGTGCTACATCAGTGGGATCTGAGGTAAATAATGAGTGCTCTGAGGTACAACTAATGGCCACAACAGAGTCACCCTCCTGCAGCTGAGGCAAATTTATTTATTTATTTATTTATTTATTTATTTATTTCACATTTGTTGACCGGGAAAGTCCGACTGGATACATGTCCATTTTCAGCGGAGGCCCGGGGAGAAAAGCTCCACAGTGAATGAATATAATGCATTTAGATAATACATAGGACTCAGTAACAAAACAATACACAGAACTAAAGAACAAACAAAACAAATTAGTTTCCTATACTAGAAAATGGTACAAAGGAGATGTAGTAAAAAAAATAAGTTGATCATAAACAATATCAGGGGTACAACATATTAATACTACTTCTAGCATGCTGATTCTCCATCTAGTCTAACCACTTCAGTTTAGATGAGAGAGAAAGAAGTAAGAGCGAGGGGGATGCATCTAGGGAAGTATCTATACTTGTGAGAGAGAGGATTAGTCAGGACTTGAGCATTGACAGAGCCAATATAACTTTAGATGTTGGTTTAACCTTTTTTTGAAAATGCATAGGGAGGAAGTGCAGGAAAGGCTGGGAGGAAGGGAGTTCCATATTTTGCCAATGGCAAATTGCTAACCATCTGTGATGGCAAAGGCTGTTGCTTAACTTTTTCTTTTTTTGGCTGTAAGAAGGACTGCCCATGGGACCTACAGACAGTTCTATAGTTAAACCAAAACTGGTACCTCTTTCTCTGAGAAAGCAAGGAGATAATGCCAATAAAATAGAAAAGTCATTAAAAGTATTTTTTTTCAAAAACAAGCCATACCTCTCAACTGCCTAGATATTTGCAAAATGTCCATATTTTTTACTTATTTTTGGTCTCTTCCTCATAACATTTGTGGTTTTCTGGCAAATCATTGAGTACTGAAGTCACTAAATAATGACAAACATTTGAGTTTCAGACTTCATATCCTTTAGAAAATGCATGCTAATGCAAAACCTGTTATTCTCACAAATGTTTAAGTTTATAAGGGCACTATTTAAACTTGTCCCTGATTTTGGGCTGTTGTTCACCCATTAGTTTTGGCTTTATCCAGATTTATTGTACTTCAAGTTTGAGAGGTATGACAAACAGTAAAAAGTATTCTAAATCATTCTGCCTGCATCATAAAGTAAAATAAACATAAATTTTCCACAGAAAAAATAGTTTACAGTTACTTTAAACAACTGGCAGAGAAAAAGAGTGCTCCTGTTTAAGAGTAGAGTACAGTCTCATGAGGGCTACAATGGGTCTTGCAGGGGTGTGGACCTAGAAACAAGTGTTAACATGGAACCTGCAAGGGGAAAAGTCCAGGAGATTGATACTGTAGTCTATAGCACTTTGCTCTTTCGATATTAAGGTCCTGGGATTTTGATTTTCAGGACTGTGTGGTTCAAGATTGTGATGGGAAACCCACTCTTACTGTTAATATCATCATCATCATCACCATCATCGTCATCACCATCATCCTAATTCCCATATTTGACATCCCTATCCTTTTTATTTCCCTCCTACTTTTCTGTTACACTTCCAAGCTCCTTCTTTCATACTTATTTCCTTCATCGGCCCATTTTTTTCCATAGTTTATCAACTACTGTCCAAAGCTTCTTCTGCCTTGCTTTATTACATTAAAGTTCCTCTAGCAACCAGCTACAAGACAAGAGGATTATGATCAGGTCACCAATCATAACCTGCTTATTATGTGTTCGAGACATGGATACCAAGATATACGCCTCAAGAGTAAAACTCAAGAGATGAATCTTGGCATCCATGTTGAAAACACAAAATTATAAGTTACGATCTGAGATCCAATCATAATTCTTTGTAGTGTACAGAGATTTGTCTGATACATGTACTAATAGCTACAGAAACATTAAGTTAAAATTAAAAAATAAATAAATAAATAACTAAATGTGAAGTGTTGTGCCAGCTCTGAAAGCCAGTAATGCAGATGGGAACTGATGTACATCTTTATGCATTCTATATGGAAGGGAAGCAGCTGGTTCCTAAATATGCTTTTAGTGAGTGTAATGTAGACAGCAGACAGAAATGGGGTTGAAATTAATCAGTTTTATGTTCTGCTACTGTTACTTATGCTTAGATATGAGTTGAATACCACTCTGGTTCCACACTACTATAGCACCAGATGTGATGTTAACACCATAGGGGATGCTTAAGAATTGTTAAGCACCATTTAAGCATTGTTAAGGTCAGGTCTCACACTACAGTAGTGCTAAAACTAGGATGTAATTTAACTAATATTTGAGCATAATAATGGCATTCCATGCACTACATATCTGTTATTAACTTCTACAACTTACATAACCTACATCTGTACTGTACTGTTACGAGACATGCTTGCACATTCACATTTTGTTTGCAGTTACCAAGTAGAACACTAAGATAATTGTTGATGCAAGCCAGTCCCATGGCATAGAAGGACAAAGCTGATTGTGCAGCACAGGCTACTCAAGTTAGAGGCTTAGGTGCCTGACGGAGCTGGCTGAGGAGGATGATAGTGAGTTGCCACTGGAGCTCACCCTTCCTGGTGGAATGGAGGTGGTTCTGACTAGAAACATGCCTGACACCTAGCAGCAGTACTAGATTTTACACCCTTTGGAGCCCAAGCCTTCCGAGTCCACACTGCCTCAGTACATTCATACTCATAAGGCCAAAGGGAACTCAAGAATTTTGAGGTGCACTTCCTCTTAGTGCTTGACAGAACTGTGGTGGAGGGGGTGCTGCCAGAGATAGATAGAGTAGGCCACCCCAAAAGACCAGCAAGCTGGCCCACTCTTTATCACCCAACTTCCTCCTGGGAAAGGACTGGCAATTGGCATTCCTGGGCAGGAACAAATGGGCCTTGGGAGTCCCATTTAGCTTGAGAATGTCTAGCTTCCATCCTCCTGGAATTAATGGTCTGATTTGATGGAGGTAGAGGAAACATCAGGAGACGTCCTGCCTGAAGCAAACGATAATTGTTGATACATTTGCCATTCTTTGTACATACAAAAGTAATACACTTGTGTCCATATTTGTTGCACAGTGTAAACATTAAACTGCTGCTCTTGTTTTTGATTTGCCTATATATTGTCAATAATGTACCAAAACCTAAAATGCAATAAAGTTATTTAATTGTTACTTATGCCTGTCAAAGGTATCTGTCCTCATAAATGTCGCAGTACCCCTGTATTTTAGTATGTATATTAATTTCTTTGTCTAGAAACAAAATTTTTATCCTGTGATTTTAATTTTGTTAGTAAGTGTTGTATGGCTGAAGTTTTTCTCCTAGGTCTCTCCTGTAAACAAACTCTCTCCAGAAGGATATCCTGGTCAACAAGTAAAACAAAATATATTAATAAAACATAATGGTGATCACAGTCTATACATGCTGAAGTGCAGTATCCCAAACATTAGAATATTACCCTCATAAGGGGATCACTACACAGGAAATGTAGCTGGCATTCATATTCAGGGTGCATGTATAAGACACACATATCAAACTGTACCTTGGATTCATTACAAATTTTCAGGACTCTTAATACATTTCTGCTGACGTTGTCGACAGTTGTGTTTCCATGGCAACAAGTGATTCCCAGAACCTGAACTGTTGGCTGTGCAAGAGCCATCATTATTGCTTGAGCATCATCCACTCCACAATCAGTGTCAATCAACAGCAGCTTCTCGGCCATTTTAGATGTACTAGAAAAAAAATAGCACTTTCAGAATTCTTTAATATCGACATAAGGCAGCACATAAAAAACAGGAAAAAATAAAACAAGAATCTCCAGCTGGCAGCTGCATACATTATGACTGCATGAAAGGTTTTTATCTGTTTTCATTCAAGATGTAACAAAAGCAAGCCAACATTACCATTAACAAACTAAAATGCCAAAAACATAAAGGCAACTCTACTGAACTGTTCTAGAATTCACTTGCAAATAGTAATGAACCACTGTGCCCAGTGTAAGCAAAGTACCCAATGAGAGATGGACCACATTAAGGATTATTAAGAAGAGCAATGCCACACTATCATTGATCTAAAGGACACAGAGATATACTGTCTTTTTCATTCAGAGTATCTAGTTAAAGAACCTGACATCAGACAATGACCATCTGCCTCCAGTCTGTTCATTTCACAACCTAATTAATAAGCCAGAATTCCCTAATTAATACCCTACTGTTTTCTATATTTTACTAGAACTGCTTTGTTCTGTCTTTAGTGCATACCTGACTTCCATAAATGTATTGTTGTATAACTACATGTATATAGACATTCCATGCATCTATTTATTTTATATATTTTACATTTGTTAACTGGGCTGGATATTCCATGCTTCTATTTATTTTATGTTTTTACAAGTTAAATAGGCACAAGGCCATTTTCAAGCATAACACAAACCAAAAAATGGCAGAAGAAATAATATAATGCTTAATTAAGTGGGAAAAGCAAATAGTTTACAATAACTTTTATTTTTATTTACTTTACATTTGTTGACTGGGCTAGTCCAGCTGGATACATATCCATTTTCAGCAGAGGCCCGGGGAGAAAAGCTCCTCGAGAGTACAGAACAGTATTTTACTTAACTCAAAAGTAAGCTAAAAACAATTCAAAGTTTAACAGGTGGAAGTACCATATATAGTTAAGCTAATTTAGTACATGAAAGAATATATTGGAGTAAGTAGTTAGGAAAAATAAGGAAATGTGTACAGTTCAAAACACATTTGATGTAGTATCTTATGCTAAGTATATATATTAACATAGTAGGGAGACAGAAAGTCATATTTTGATATAAAAGAGAGTCCAATAAATTGAAAGGAAGATATACTTCTGGTTATCATTAGGCAGTTAGAATATACAGTCAGTAAGATTTAGTACCTTAGTAAGAAGAAGACATGAGAGGTTAGTCTGGGTTCAGACAGGTGCACAGCCAATGAGATTTGAGGTAGGTTTTAAGCCTGCCTTTAAATTGTGTTAGTGAAGGTAGTGAGGTTAGGTCACTGGGAAGAGAGTTCCAGTTTTTACCTACGGTATTAGAGAACAGAGAGTCCCCTGCCTTATTGTAGGTTTTGTGTATTTGTACTAGTATTTTACTAGATGAGCGCAGGGTCTTAAGGTTGCGGTATGGGGTGATAAGGTTGGTAAGAATTGGTGTGTTGTTAGGCTGATACAGGATTTTATGGACAAATGTTAATTGTTTAAATAGAAGTAGATTGCGTAACTCTAGCCAGCCAAGATTGTGATAAATAATACAGTGATGGGTCCTAAATGGAGAGCCTGTTGCAAATCTCGCTATATTGTTGTAGGAGACGGCCAGTTTGTTCATGTTGTTTTTTGAAAGGTTAGTATATATATTGGAGGCATAGAGGAGGGTAGAGAGTAAGTGGGTCTGGGCAATAGTAGATCTTGCTAGTGGGGTAAGAAAGGATTTGATTCTATATAGGGAGCCTAGTTTTTTGTTGACTGTTTTTATGGTGTTGTTAATGTGGTCTTCAAAGTTAAGGTTATTGTCAATCAGAACTCCTAGGAGTTTTGTGTTGGAGTCTGGGGATATGATGGTTCCATTGTTAGATGTGACAGTAAAGTGTAGAGATGTGGCCCTGTGGGTGGGGGTAAAAAATAAAAGTTTGTTTTTTTTAGGATTTAGGATGAGACACTGACGATGTAGCCATTCCTCAGCTGTGTTAAACACTTTTTGGGTGAGAGATTGAAGCTCTGCTGGAGTTGAGGCTGAGCATATAAATGTGGAGTCGTCGGCATATTGAATTAAGGAAGCTTGAGGGATAACAGTATGCAGGTCATTGATAAAAATAGAGAATAGAAGTGGTCCAAGTATAGAACCTTGGGGGACACCTAGTGCAATGGGGAGATGGGGAGATAGGTTGTTTCCCCACATAACTGCTTGTTGCCTATTGCCTAAGTAGGATTCAAACCATTGTATAGTAACAGTATCAAGGGATAGGTTTTTCAGTATGTTTATGAGAAGTTGGTGGTTAACCATGTCGAAGGCTTTGGAGAGATCAATAAAAAGGGCTGAGGATAGAGTGTTGTTATTGCGATTTTTATTTATAGAGTCGGAGAAGGATAAAAGGGCAGTAGTAGTACTGGGAAATGGCCTAAAGCCGTGTTGGCAGTTAGCTAATAAGTTGTTATCTATAAGGTGTTTTAACAGTTGCATATGAATGCATTTCTCCATGATCTTTGCCAGAGGAGATAGTATGGCAATTGGTATGTAATTGGATAGTTCCCTAGAATTTCCACCCTTGTGAAGGGGGATAATGTGTGCAATCTTCCAAATGGAAGGAATAGCACCCTCAGAGATTGTTCTGTTAATCAGAATGGAAACTGGGTAGGCTATGGCATTTGCTGCTTTTTGTAGATATTCTGCAGGAAGGAGGTCGGTTGCAGTGGTGGTAGGTTTGAGTTTTTGCAAAAGGGTTTGGATAAGGGATGTAGGGATGGGTTTGAGATGAAATGGGGGAGGTAAGGTGGTATTGGAGAGTGAAGGAGATGAGCTGTTGGGAGATAGTTGATTGGCAAGAGACTGAATGGTCTCAGTAAAGAAGGTATTAAAAGTACTTGCAATTTGCTTTGGATTGTCCTGATCAGCACCAACAGGTGGGGGGGTGACATTACGGCCTGGGTGTAAGAGAGCATTTATACCTGCCCAGAATTTTTGGGGTTTACTTTGCTGGGTATTTTGGAGTTGAATGTAGTACTTTCTTTTATCTGACAATATTGCTTTTTTTGTCTCATTTCTTAGCTGTCTGAACTTTATGTGATCTTCTTGGTTTTTAGTAGTACGCCATTTGTTCCAGATTTTATTTCTGAGTAGCATTTTTTGTTTTGTCTCTTTTGAGAGCCAGGGGGCAGGTTTGTTTCTAGTTTTAATGGTCCTTTTTGGAGCATGGAGGTCAAGAATATTTAGGAATTTACTATTAAAGTAGCTTACCGCTTCCTCTAGGATTAGACTTTTGAGGGGTGACCAGTTGCATGCTCTAAGTTCATTTTGGAAAATATCAGGGTTAACATTTTTATTACTCCTGATTGCTCTATAGGTAATTGGATTTGGGATGTCAGTCTTGACTCTAATTATGAAGGTGAGAGCATGGTCACTTATATCCTCAGGGAAGAGTCCCTACTTGATAACTTTGTTGATGTCTATTTATTAGTATCCAGTCTAGGGTACTTTCAGTGTTATTGTGTTTATTGGTCCTTGTGGGGGAACTTATAGTTTGAGTAAACCCATGTAGATTAAGATGAGTAGAGGGCGGTTGAGAAGTACAGCTTTTCCAGTTAATATTAAAGTCTCCGAGTACTATTGTTTCTTGGGGATAGTTGGTTGAAAGCCAATTCAGGATATTTTCAAGGATATTAGAGTTATGCCCTGGGGGAAGATAGACAGCAATAATATATATGGACTTATGGTTATTGAGTTGGATTTTGGAGATAAGTATTTCTTCATTACTAGTTAGCGGGGGCTTAGAGTCAATAGAGGTTACTTGTAGTCCAGACTTGTATAGTATAGTTATTCCACCTCCCTTTTTAGCTAATCTATCTTGTCTTAAGGTGCTATATCCTGGTGGAGTAAATTCATTATCTTGTATAGTTGGTTTGAGCCAAGTTTCAGTAAGACACAGGATATCAAATGAGTGGACATCTATGAGAGCATGTATTTGGGCAACCTTATTATTTATGCTTCTTATGTTAAGATGGGCTACTAATAGTGAGTTGGGGGGTCTGATAAGGGATTGGGTAGAAGTGAGGTTTGCTGTATGGGTCACTGTAGAATGTGTAAAGTTTGGGCCAGGATTGGGTTGGATATCTCCATCTACTATTGATTGGAGTTGGTTGCTAAGTGTAGGTTGCAGGTGTTTACCTATAAGGAACAGAGATTTCTTGGCTTGAGGCCTATAGTATTTGATGTGATTTAGTCTGTGATATTTTGCTGATAGGTAGGCTATTGTACTAGGTGTGTTTGAAAGAGATTGAGTATAAGTTACGGGTGTTGAGCAGGTTTGCTTTGGTGGGTAGTAAAGGTTTGTGTGGTGGGGATGTTCATAGAATGTAAGTAGATAAAGATAAAGTATAAAAAGAATAGGTATGAATAAGGATAGAAGTAAAAGTTTCATGACAGTGACATAGTAGCAGTGTAGAACGTAGAGTAATGATAAGCTGAGTAGGTTGGATAATGTAGGTGAATCTTGGGTGTGGAGGTTCTGGCACTTTAAGGGGTGGGATTCTATGATAAGTGATAATTGAAGGGGTGGGGCTAGAGTGAATAAATGTAGGAGTACTGGGGGCGGGTGGGAATTGGGGGCAGGGTAGGGGAGCGGAGTGAGCCCGCAGGGCGAACGGAGCGGGATAGAGCCAGTGAAGAAGGACCCCAGGAACAATCAGTGAAATGCTGACTACTGAGGTAAGGTGAAGATGTGACTGGAGGAGAGTGAGTAGTTGTAAGAGTAGAGGAGTGACCAGGACTGGGAGAGCAAAGAAAAGTACAAGTCAAATATGTGATAATTTGTGTATCAGAACATTGAGATAGGTTTATAGGGCAAATCCTTAGGAAAAGTAGAGTAGAAACAATAGACTTTTCTAGTGTGTTTTCAGGTCTAGGAGTAGAGGAGGGGAACAGAACTCAGCAGCTTAGATAACTTGTAGGTACAGTGATGAGGTTTGGGAGAAAGGATTAGAATAGCTTGGCTGACCTGGCTAGGGAGCAGTCCTCAGTTACATGTCATTATGGAGGTCAGGTATAGCAACAACTAGAGTCATTATAACACATACTTTCTTGGTTCCTTTTGGATTAGAGGCTAGGGAGAGGTTTAGCTCTACCCTATAGTTCAGGTAGAGACCAATTGCCTTAGCATAAGGTTTATATCTTGGCTTTCAGGCAGGTTAGATTCTCATTCACTAGTTCAGGGCAAGCAGGGTAGAGTGCTGGGTGAATAAAGGGAGAGAAGAAGACAAAATTATAGGTAAACAGAGTGTTAGTGGCAAACTTAAAATTTAAATTAAGCACTTTAGCAAATAAAACACACATATTGGCACATATCACAAAACACAGATCAAGTATAATATACTGGTGAAATATAGTCATATATACTTCATAAATACGTGTATAACCCTCTATGTATAAGCATAAACATATCCTGTTTAGCATCTAATTTTCTGAAGCAAAAGCCAATACCAAAGTGCTTTGGCTAACTAAGTTTGCAAATGACTGCAAGCTAGGAGAAGTCATTGAATCCACAAATCACTTAGCCATCCTGCTGGAAGGATTGTCCCGAATAAATAACTGGTTCCAAAATCATGGAATGAAACTACATGCCAAAAATGCATTACTGTGTCATTTGGGAAGTCATCTACCCCAGGAAACCACCACATTGACAATATGTCCCTAAGAGTTGACTCAATTGATCAGGATTTGAGAACTAATATAGACAGTGACCTAACTTTTGGCAACATGTGTCCACTGTTGTAAGAGAGTCCCTCTATATTGCACAGACTATAAATAAAGGGATTGTGTCTAGATCTAGGGATGTCATTGTTCCTCCTTTACTCATCCTCATTAGGCCAGTCATTGAATACAATACCCGCTTTGGCATGTATCTGTCCAGACACATGCAACAACTGGAATGCTCACAGAGGTTTGTTTGTGTCTTTTGGCTTTTCCCGGCTAGGGGTCGCCGCAGCAGAACTCTGGTCCGCTAATGATTGGTAGTTGATTTTTACGTGTCGAGTTACCGGCCCTGACATACAACCTTCAATGAAGGTACGCCCATTCACGCATATCTTCATGCAGAAGAGCTCTAGCTGAGAATCGAACTGGACAGCGTCTTACTGTAAGGCAACAACGCTACCGCAGCACCACCACCGCGGGATGGAATGCTCACAGAGGTACTTTACTAAAATGATACAAGGCCTAACCAACATGTCCTACACAGACTGACTCAAAGTCCTGTCACTATATTCAGTATCCTACAGACCACTAAGAGGTGACCTTTGCCTGGCAAACAAGGTATTATACAATGACCCCCCCCCCATTAATATTTCAAAACTGACTGGCCAGTGTGCCCATTGTAAATCCCCCAATATACCAACGGAAAAAGGTCCGCTCACCCGGACTTCTTTCTGTTGGTATAAAGTGCTCAAAACATTTTTTTAACAGATAAAAGAAAAAAGAAAAATACGGACCAAGAGAGACTTTATTTTCTCCGTTGCTTCCGTTTCAAAGCATTGATGTACTGGGTATGCGTGGGACGCAAGTCCCATATGCATGCTTAGTACATCAAAACAAAGAAGCAGTGTAACACAACCAGCGGAAGAACAGTAATGCGCCGTTATACAAAGACATTATTTAAGAAAAGTAAGTATTTTTTTTCTTAAATAATGTCATTGTATAATAGCAATAACTGACTCTGTGGTTGTGGTATATTGAAATTTACCCACGGTTGGCTTTATTTAATCACT
Source organism: Protopterus annectens (assembly GCF_019279795.1). Lineage (NCBI taxonomy): Eukaryota > Metazoa > Chordata > Ceratodontiformes > Protopteridae > Protopterus > Protopterus annectens. The sequence goes on along the minus strand of NC_056735.1, from coordinate 152,733,359 downwards.
CGGGCTTCGATCTCGTGATTAAAGCACACCAACCTTGGGTAAATCTTCAATATACCACACCACGTCATCAGTTATTGCTTAATTATCCAACCCAATACTGATGGACTGACTGCACATTAGCAAATCAAATGGCATCAGAAATACTTGGTCTAGGGATCTAAACCTCTTCTGCAACATCACCAGAATGGTTTGGAAGGACAAGAACATCTCCCAAAGGATACCACTGCTCTGGAACAGACTACCCATACACATAAAACAAATCTCACCCCATGCCATATTCAAGCTCAACTTGGGTCTATGGGTGGGAAACAGAAAAATTACTACAGGACTGCCTTCTGTACTACTAATGGATATAGGCAGCTCCTAAAGTATTTATTCCATGCATGGGCACCTCAAATCATTGATGGTATAATCACAATTATTCTCATTAGGGGTAATATAAAATTATCGACCATGGCTACGGCCAATCTCTAACCAAATGGGATAGGTTAATTTGAGCATAAAAGGGGAAATTAGCTAGGTTTGAAATGCCCCACAAGGGGAGCTAGCCTAATACTTACCTATATTCCTATAAAGCTGTGAAAACATGAATGGCTTATAACAACAACACATAAAGGAACCATGTGTAAACAAAAAATACATTTATCAACAAATATGAGCAATTATCACCTATGGATTCACATGTGCCTCCTCTTCTTTAATATTTCTTCTCTTCTCCTAATTCCCCAGTAAGACTTAAATGTTTCCATCTTGCCCGCCCCTTGCTATCATAAGTGCAAAGTTCCTTTAATCTCTTATCATATCTCCCAGTGTAGACCTTGCTGCAGCTGCTTTTAACAATCTCTGTTCTGAAAATGTCTTTGCAGAAGTGGGGTTTCCAACATTGTATGGAGCTAGCCAAATGTGGTCTCACTGACTAGCTAAGCAGAGGTAGAATAAACTCCCCAGTTTTTACCTATGATGCACCTCGCTGTCTCTCTTCAAGAGAAATCTTGACGAATGGATGGGTAATAGAAATTTCATGCCAGGGATCACTCCAGTGGCTCTACTAGATAGAGGCACTGGGAACTAACTTTGGGCAACACGATGCCAGGGTACTTCTATGGGCTAGGCTTGTAAAGGCTCCAGGGCCATTAGCCTAGTACACACCTATGAACCTATGCCTCTCCTTTGCATTCCAGGAACTCCCTTACTTCCTTCATACAGTTTCTGTCCAGTTTTAGTTTAGCTAATAAATGAATGCCAAAGTCCCCTGTCATTACTGTTGTCTAATTTACCCTATAGGTATATAATTTTCTCCCTTTGAATTTTTGCTTCCTAGTTTCACTCCATAAAACTTTGAATAACCAGTAAATAAAATCACCTGTATTGACTACTTTCAGCCATAACCAGAGTTAATTTAAACTACAAAACAAATTTAACAGACACAAGTAAAAGTAAATACACTGGTATAATCAGTAGCTATAAATACTAATTAACTTTACAAATCTGTGTGTCATATTTTAGCACTACCGCTACCATTAGCAGCTCTTCTGAGATGACCATCAAGGTTTTATTTATATCATGTACTCTGTTAACTAAGTAGATGGACTGATCCAGGACTCAACTTAAAGCCACAACTAAGGCCACTCCAGAAAAATCAAGACAGCAGTCCACATTTTAACAATACAAAGTTACATAATTCCCATAGGAAGTTATCTGTATTGTGAACATACAATGGTAGATGATACTATTTGTTGCATAAAACATAATTAAAGCATCTTATTAAACATAGCTTTTTGTGTGGCATCCACACAGCAAGTAACAGAAGAAGCAACAAAGATATCAAGATACAGTAAAATTTATTACAGTGACAAGATGAGGATGAACAATCAATAGTTGTTACATTTCTTGCACTTTAGTAGAGTTTCAAAGCTGAACTGTTTCTGTTGGTGCTGTAGTACCTAATTGCATTGTGTCTACTAGTTTTACAGGGCAGCGGTATCTAGACTGTGTGGTTTCCCTGCACTTGAAATCTTAAACCAACATGTTTGTATTAAGAGAGTTTTCTGACTGCACTCTTGTGGCAGAAGTGTGCTGTAGCAAACCTAACTGTGTTGGGGGCTGCTGCCTGAAAGTTTATTGTGTGTTTTCCTAATTGGTCTGTTGGCCTCACTGTTGTAAAACTTTTTTTTTCTGATTCCATATAAGCCCAGTCTTTGTGTGGGTTTCTGCTTAACTCCTCAGAGCTGCTCTCAGTTTGACTACTTTGCCTGATATTTACACTGAATCTGCTGCATCTAAAGCCATCCACTGCTAAAAAAGAATGAAAACCAGTACCATTTTGCAATTCTGCTGATTATTTTTACTGTATTTCATAAAAATCCTACATTAAGTGTTACATTTCTTGCACTCTAGTAGAGTTTCAAAGCTGATTTTTTTCCATTGGTGCTGTACTTTGTTTCTGCTAGTTTTACAAGACAGTAGTATCTATGTTGTATAGTTTCCCAGCAACTGAGCTCTAATTAGTATTTTTACATTAAGAGGGTTTTCTGACTGTACTCTTGCGGCAGGTGTGTTGTAGCAAACTTATATGAGAGGGGCTGCTACTAAACCTATTCGAGTTGGCCTTGCTGTTGTAAAACTTGCTTTTCTGATTCTCCACACAGTGTCAGTTAGCAAAGCCCTGTATAAACAAAAACACTATCAAGTTAAAATTTCCCTTAGACTAACCACCTCTGCAGCCTTCCCCAGTTCCCCTGCTGCTCTAGGAGCATTTGTGTTGCTCACAGAGCAGCATCACCTTGCTGGACAGCTGTAGTTCACACTAAGTATAGCAACTATTTTTTGTCTGTGTGCTATCATCCTAGTCCAGTTAAATATCCCCACTCTTCTCTCTGGTTAAACCTGTAGTAAAAAACCTGAAATCATGGATAGGCACTTTCCTGCTTTCCCTGTGGCCCTCTTGTAGACATGGGCATCCTGAAGCAATGTAGCAATTGCCTCATGTATACTGACGACCACTTAATCATGGAACAAGCAAACACAGTATGTGAAAATTGTAGTTACACTTTGAAAATTGAGACATGACTCACATACAGTACTGACAGATCAAATGACAGGTTGTCAGCACACACACACATCATTTCCATCACTAAATAATGTCTTGACAAATAAACCCACAAATGCGGAGGTATTCACAAGTAACTTATCAAAACCTTAGAGTCCCCTCTGCTGTCCTCAGAAACTACATGCAAACAAAACCAAGTCAACACCAACTACAACACATAAAAATACATATCACAGTGTCCCCACAAGCAAGCCTCTAAGGCAAAACACTGCACATTTAAACATCTTGGTCATAGGAGACTCCATTGTAAGACACAATGGACACACACATGTCCCCCGCACCAGGTTAGACAAAGAGAGGGTTATCACTCAACCACAAGTACCAGTATGACTCAGTCATAGCTCATGGGATGTGAATGACCTGAGATGTACTTCCTTGGACTACATGAAGAGAGACATGATGAACCTCTCTGAATATTTGTCGCAGGCTGGTAACAGCCTCACCTTAAGTCATTCCCTCCAGTACAACTCTTTTGAGTGTGTACCTTTAACTCCTAGTGGGTGTGGCTTGAGGCTTTAAAAAATGAAGTCATCACCTTACAGTTCTAACAAATACTCACTGACAGAGGTCAAATATCAATAAAATTGTGTTTGCTATCATGTAAGCTACCAGATAAAATATTCTGATACCTTGTATGCTCATAGGTTCATAGGTTGGTACTAGGTTATCGGCCCTAGGACCTATACAAGCCTAGCCATATACAAGCCTAGCCATAACAATTCCCTGGCTATTTCTTCTCACACTATTTACTTCCTTGGATCCCTGTCTAGCAGGGTGACTGACGTGATCCCCGGGGTGAATTTCCTTTCTCTCATCCAATCGTCAAGGTTCCTTTTGAAGAGGGCCAAAGAGGCTTTCTGCTTGACATGTATGGGCAGTCTATTCCAGTGTCTGGGGAGCCTCTGGGTCAAGAACCTATCCCTCCAGCATGTTTTGTTTATTGTGGTGACAAGGTTTAGATCCCTGGAGCGTGTGGCTCTGAGGGAATGAGATTTCTTTAAGTGTAGCATGTCCAACAGCTCTGGGTTTGATAAGGCCTTGTATGTTAAGCAGAGATCGCCTCTGAGTAGATGACAGAGTATAGCTGGAGTTTTTTAAGGTGGTCAGCAGAGAGCATCTACTTTAGGCCTGTGATTCTTTTAGTGAGGTATTTCTGCGGCCTTTCCAGTTGTTGGAGATGTCTTGAGAGGTACATACCAAACGGAGCGTTGTATTCTATAATGGGTATAATGAGGGATGAGTACAGTGGGACAATAACCTCCTTTTTCCTGGATGAAAAGCCCTTAGTGATGAGGTGTGCCACATAGGATTTCCTGACTGTTGTGGTGATGTGGTTATCGAAGGTGAGACCACTGTCCACCTGTGTCCCCAAGTCTCTTATCACACTTTCAGTGTTTAGTGTACTGCCACCTATGTGGTAATTCATGGGTACATGTTTTTTCCCAAAGGGGATAACTATACATTTCTTGGCATTGAGCTTGAGTCCATGGCTCTGGCACCAAGCATCTGTTTCTGTAAGGCCCTTTTGTAGAGTATCCACATAATTTGGGGATTCAATATTGGCTCCCAGTTTGCAGTTATCTGCGAACTTTGTTAGCCAGAGTCCCTTAGTGTTGGCCTGTACATCAGAAGTAAATGCCAAACAAGAGCGGTCCCATGACTGAACCCTAAGGTACTCCACTTGTCACTTGTCTGGAGCTGGATTTGGAGTCGGCTACTTTTACAGTGTGGATTCTGTCAGTAAGCCAGTTGGCAACCCATCGAGTGATGTAGGGATTAATGCCCAGCTTAGTAAGTCTATCTATGATTCCAGAGTGGGGGATGGTATCAAAGGCCTTGGTGAGGTCCAGATAGGCTGTGTAGACCACCTTAGCCTCGTCCACGGCTCTGGAGACTGATTCAAAGAAGTCAATCAGGTTCATGAGACAGGATCAGCCCTTCACTAACCCAACCTGGGTGGGGTCCAGTGTTTGAAGGTTGCCAATGTCTTTGTTTATAAGTTCCATGATAATACGTTCCATGGCCTTGCAGATCAGGCTCATCAGACTGATGGGGTGGTAGTACCCAGGATCCAAGGTGGATCTCCCCTTGTGGAGTGGAATAACTGTACCTGTGCACCATTCAGTGCGCATGAAGCCTGAGGTGAGGCTATGATTAAACATGACACTTAGGTGAGGTGTCAGTTCATTTAGTAGTTCAAGTAATACACAGCCTGGGATGTCATCTGGTCCCATGGATGCTGTATTCTTAGCTTTGGAGAGTGCATTTTTTACCTGTGTGGCCGTTATTACCAGAATTTGGCAATCTTCCGGTATTGAGATGGGCCGTTTAGGGGGTGAGAGGGGGGTGAAGTTGGCACTGAATTGATCTGCCAGGATATTGGCAATATCCTTGGGATCAGTATATTTAATGCCATTCTGTTGTAGCTCAGAGCATATCTGAGCATTGGCATGGTTATAGAATGCCTTGTGGTTGTCTTTGGAATCTTTGGAAATTTTATTTTCATAACTAGCTTTGGAGGATTTTTTGAGGGATCTCAGCTTCTTACTGAGGCTGGTAAGGGAGTCTTTTGCATCATGGGATTTTCCTCTTTCCTGCAACAGTTTCTTCCTTTTGTTGTAAAGTTTGTTTATGGTGGGGGACCACCAGATTGGCTTTCTTTTTTTGGAGGAGAGCATCTTGTTTCTATTTGGGATGGCATGATTCATGCATGAGTGGATGTGCTCATACAGTGCCTTAGTGTAGGATTCAGCAGTCGAACTTTCAGTTCCCATCTGCATGGGTGTCATGAAGTTTGTCACTTCTGACTTGAGTAGCATGAAGTTGGCTTTGGAGAAGTTTTTTATGGAGGTTTCCTTACTGGGGGGTGGGAGTGGGATGTGGATGTTAAGGGTGATTAGCTTATGGTCAGACGTGACCAACGAGGGGGTGACCATAGGTATGGAGCATCGATTTCCCATGTTGGTAATGACCAGGTTTTGGATATTGGAGCCCCTGGTAGGACTATGTATTAGCTGATCCAGGATGTTGGAATTTATGAATTCCAAGAACCCTTGGGCAGAGGTGTTGGTACATGAGTAGTTGTCCCAGTTAATGGCAGGGTAGTTGAAATCACCCAGTCTTAGGGCGTTTGGTTGTATCTTAATATTTTCCAGTATGTTTAGAAAGGTGTAGTGAGAATCTTGGGGCATGGTGGGGGATCTGGGTGGGGGATCTGTAGCAAGCTACAATTTGGATTGCAGTCTTACCTAGTGTTAGTTGCACCTGGAAAATTTCAGACGCATTGTGTTGGGCAACTAGCCTGGTGTTGTGAATATCCTTGGTGAATATGGACACTCATCCACCTTTAGTGTTTTGGTCCTGGTTTGCTGGCCGAAAAGTGTGGTAAGTGTTGTAGCCTGGTATTGCAGGGGTGCTCTCTGGAGCCTTGAACCAGGTCTCAGTTACTGCACAGATATCGATGTTCTCCATTTTTAGGCGTGCCGCGAGAGACTTCATTTTGAGATTTAGACTTCTAGCATTGAATAGCATTACCTTCAGAAATTGCATGCTTGTACCTGTTACGGTGGTGGTTTTGTCCACTGAACTTTGCCTAAAAAAGGCACTATAGGGGTGGCAAGAGCCTTAGCCAGTAACCTGAATCCCAGGGGCGACAGGTGCAGACCATCTCTGGCAAAGCATCGTGGTCTGTCGATCATGTCATCACAGGCAGACAGATACTGGATCCCCTTTGAATGACACCAGAGGCTTAGCCAATTGTTGAAGTCAATCATTTTGTCCTTATATTGTGGTATCATTCTGGGCGAAGGCAGGATGCTACTCAGGGCTAGGGTCATACCTGCCTTGGCCACATGATCCAAGAGCTCTTCCATGTCTCTTTTCATGTAGTCCAGGGAGGTACGTCTCAAGTCATTTGCTCCAACATGGACAATGACAGACTCATATTTGTACTTGTTGTGGAGTGACTTGAGTGCATGCGTTATGTGGTGGATCCTGGCACCTGACAGGCAGCTGACTGTAATTTTCTCCTTGTTCAGCCTGGTGAGTGGGACATCAGTGTGCCTGACTATAGAGTCACCTATGACTAAAGTGTTAGGTACATTGTCTTGCCTTAGGGGCTGTTGCTGGGTGGCACACTGGTGTTGTGAGCTATGTGACACTTTGGTTGAGATTGGTGTTTGTTTGCATTGCAGCTTTGGAGGTCCTTTTTGCTTGGGCAGGTTACAGTTAAGAGCCTCCGCATATGTGGATTTAATGTTGCTATGTGTGGGTGTTGGTGATGTGGGTTTAGAAGGGCTATGTGTTGCTTGAGGTGTAGTGCGGGTGTTAACCTTCTGCTCTTGACTGTCTAGCAGAATCTTGGGTGGAGAGAACTTTGCTTCCAGTTTGGCTATGTAAGTGCATCTCTCGCAGGTTGTAGTGTTGGGTGGTAGGAGGAGAGGGTTGTTTGTGTACATGAGGCAATTGCTGCATTACCCCAGTATGCCCAGATTCATCAGATGGACAGGAGAAATCACTGGAAGCTGACCTTTGGACATGCCTGATTTGGTGCTTTTTTTGTAAAGTACAGGAGCTGTTTTCCCTTGCCTTAGCAAGGTACTTTGCAATTATAGACTGCTTAGTGCCTACAATTAATGTCTCCTTATTAACAGGGAGAGTTGAGTGCTTGTATCAGTTTAAGGCTTCCTGGTGCTTTCCAGCAGGTATTAGAACAAGTACTAGTCACAGGGATGCTTAAAGGAAAGATAAAATAAAAATGGTTTATCCTAAACACTGCAGTGTGCACTAGATAAGTTAGATGTGAAAGTAGGTAACTTAAGTTTTACCTGTCTAAAAAGTTAAGTTTTAGTGGAGAGTCACTATTTTTAAAACAGCAAGATAGATTGAAAGGGGGTGGTCAGTTTTGTATTCTGGTACTATGGAATACAGTAGGATGGCCAATAAATTTAAATAGTTGAAGGGCAGTGATTTCACAAAATGATAATTTTGTACTTACTCACACAAGCCAGTGAAAGCAGAGAGGAAATGAGATATATGGTCAAATTAACATAAGAGGCAGGCAACTAGAAAGCACGGCTTGGGAATTATTAATGCAAATATGAACAAGCAATAGTTGATGGAGGAGCAGTAGGAGGTAACTGCAGAAATGCCCGGAGGAGCACTTGGCTGTAATGAGTTAAGCAGCATTCTAACCTAACCAAGAATGACAATACAATACAAACAGAAATGATTGACTTCAATAACTAGCTTAGTTACTAGTGTCATTCCAAGGAGATCCAGTATTTGTCAGCTTGGGACATCATGATCAGCAGACCACACATTGCCAGAGATGGTTTGCACCTGTCACCAATAGGCTTTTGAATCTGGCCAAGGCATTAACCAAGCCCATACTCCCTTTTTTAGGCAGTGCAAACTAACAGACCTAGCAATGACACAAACTTTTCTAATGCCAAGCTGAAGGTACTATTGCTCAATGCTAGGATTCTTAACAAGAAACTGCACTCCCTGGAAGTTCTCCTTGCCCTGGAGAATGCTGACATCTGTGCAGTTACAGATATATGGTTCAAGGCTGCGGAAAGCAACCCAGCAATGCAAGACTACAATGTCTATCACATATTCAGACCACCCTCTGAAAAGGAAAAAAAATGAAAGGAGATGTTTCCAGTTACATAAAAAGCAATCACACCTCTAGATTGGGCAAGTAGGATGACTAACTTTATCTACTCCATGTCTAGCTGACCATAGGCAAAATTCCTCACCATATCATCACTAGCTGCAGGTCTCCAACCATGAACCATGAAAGTTACTAGAATCACTTACCATTCAGCCCAACACACTACTCATGGGAAATTTTAACTGCCCCTCAATAAACCGGGAAACATATACAACCACTAACCTGCAGGCTCAGAGATTCCTGGACTTTGTGAATGCAAATGCTCAGGAACAGCTAGTCTGCACTCTCACTGGTGGCTCATATCCTTGATACAGTACTCACAAACACGAGGGAGTGTTGCATCCCCCCCCCCCCCAGCACAATGTCCTCCTTGGTAAGATTATACCATAAATCGGTATCCTTTGAAATAAATATAACAGTAGTATCTCCATCAAACCCAAAATCCTAAAGAATTACCTCCTATTAAATGATAGCACAGGTAATTTGAAAGCTCCCCTTAACCTTGAAAACATGGAGGCCTATGCAGAAGTATACATGTATGCTCTGTACAACCCCTTAAACAACTGCATAGAAACTGCACTAACTGACCAAACTAAACCCAGATCTAGCCAGAAAAACAAGCTCCCCTGGTGGACCCCTGGTATAAATAGATCATACAACAGAAGAAAGAAATTCCTGTCTGGAATTAAGTAGGACGGAGTGCAACAGAGAAAAAAATCTCTCATTAGTCTCAACAGGCAAATCATGGAACTAGTCAAGTCCTCAAAAGCTAAGTAGGAGACTAAAATAACCTTTCAAGCAAAGAACAACCATAAAGCACTTTTTTAGTTATGTCCAAAATCTTATGGGAAACACTCAACGGTTTGCTGAGTTGACTGTAGATGGTACTACCTATACTCAGCTGGAAGAAATAGTAAACCTGCTGGCAGATAAATTTAGAGCAAATTTTACCCCCGCATTGCCTCTGGTCACACAATAAAATACCCCCTACCATTCCTTTGCCTGTTGTCGCAAAAGAACAGGTCATTACTGCACTCTCTAAAGCTAGAAACACGGCGTCAGTGAGCCATAATGGAATCCCAGGGTGTCTATTAAATAGCTTGAAACATGACTTAGCAGACCTACTTGGATCTCTAGTTAACCACAGTCTCCAGACAGGCTTTGTCTCAATAGAGTGGAGGACAGCAACAGTCATCCCTCTGCACAAGGGGGATCATTAACTGACCCAGGAAACTACTAACCCATAAGTCTGACTAGTCTCACATGGAAGACTATAGAAAGGATGATCATGGACCTGATTAACAACAACATAGGAAATCACCAGACTCTAGACCCAACCCAGTTCAGCTTTGTCAAGGGCAGGTCCTACCTGCTCAATCTGGTGTACCTTTTTAAGAATGCCACCAAGGTCATGGATGAGGGATAAAACAGTGCATAGAGCCTACCTTGACCTGGCCAATGCATTTGAAACAGCACCCCACTCAGGTATTATAGATAAACTCATAAAATTGGGCATAAACCTCTATGTCACCAGATGGATAGCCAAGTGGTTCACTGATAGGACATGTTGTTAGAGTGGGGGTATCCACATCCAGCAAGAGGTCAGTCACCAGAAGATTACCACAGGACTCAGTGATAGACCTCCTCCTGTTTGGAATATACTTCTCAGATGTCAAGGCAAATGCAGATAGCCTTTGGCTGACCAAGTTTGCTGATGACTGCAAGTTGGGGCAATTACTGGCCTCAAACTAAATGAGAAGAAGTACGTAATAATAATAATAAATACCCTTTGGGAAATCAAATACGTCTGCAAATTACAACATCGATAGCACCCTGCCTAAGAGTGGACCCAGTGGTGAGAGATCTGGGAACTTTGATAAGCATGTGTCCACGGTGGTGAGAAAATCCTTCTATATGGCTCGGCTTATAAGTAAGAGCATGGCATCCAGATCTAAGGATGTCATAGTACCACTGTACTTAGCCATCATCAGACCAATAATCAAATACAATATACCCTTTAGCATGTACTTTACCAGGCACCTGCAACAGCTGGAGCATCCTCAGAGGTTTCTCATCAAAAAAATACAGGGTATAACCAACATGTCAAATGTGGACTGATTAAAAGCCCTATTACTATATTCAGTTTCCTCTTGGTTACCGAGAGGTAACCTCTGTCTGACTTGCAAGGCACTCTCTGATCCAGGCCTGATGGAAATGTTGTATATTCATAAAACTAACTGCACAAGGATTACCCACTCCAAAGATCTAAACCGGATCTCTGACATGAATAGATCATGCTGGAGCGACAGATATGTGTCCCAGATATTGTCTCTCCTCCTGAATAGGCTTCCTATTCATGTGAAGCAGACCCCATCCCTGACCATCTTCAAGTGCAATCTGGACTCATGGATAGAAAATCACAAATTCACTCATGGATGTCCCTTATGGACAGAAGTAGTCTGTAAAAATAGTCAAAAGTTGCTTGCTAACCCTAGTTATCTTTCCCCTAAGGATAGAAAATTGGGTAAAATTTGGGTAAAACTCGCTAGGGTAGTAATGGCCCTTGAATCATTAGCCTAGTAATCTCCTATGAACCTACAAACATATAAGTATCTCACCATGTGCTTCTTGCTTTCCTTTTTAACAGTGGGCAAGTCTCTCCAAATTTAGGAACTTCCCTGATGGTCCTCAAGCCAGGAAGAAGAAAATCTCACAGCAATGGTCTAGAGGAGAAAACATCTGTTTTTGAAAGTTTAAAGTTGCCTGCAGGTCAATTAATAGCTTCTTCAGCACTAGGCCCAAAGGACATGGGAACTGTTCTGGCACTGCTCAGTGAAGCAAAAAGGGAGTGCAATCATAGCAGAAGAGCTTGCGGTGAGCAGTGAGACTGCCATGTCAGAATGCACTTTAAATGGCACATTGTTAGTGCCGGTATGCATAACATAATGGTGCTCATTCTTCAGAGAAGAGAGCACAAATAAAACAGATACATTGTAAACATATCAGTTGAACTATAAGATGGCCATCCTCTATGGGTCCTTGGTTGATTATATTCTCTCCATCAATCATAATTTAATATTTTTGAAGCAAAATCCTATGTTTGTGGATGTCTTTGTGCCCACAGAAAATACATAAGTGAGCACATCCTCCATGCTCATCATTTTGCCCCTCACCACTAGCACATACCCTCCTGCAAATCAAGAAACACCAATGAAGCTTTAACACTTACAGTATTAAACCACTACTTTATGAGTAAATGCATGCTCAACTGTCAGAGACCTCCAACAACAGAAGCAGTCGGAGGAGACATCCATCTACAGAACTGTGCAGTGGAGTGGGGGCATGGAGAGGGAAGGTATTCCTAACCTGTTAAGGGGGAGGTCTTCTTTTAGATCACATGATACTGCAGGAATTTATCTGTTACATGTAATGTTGAGGACCTGTTTCAATGGGTCCTTGCTTGGGGAGAATGCCAAATAGTTACCATCAGGATGGAAGAAGACAGAATTTCACAAGTACAAGAGCTCATGTGAGAGCCTTTGGAGTACTGCTTTCCCTAATGTAGCTCAAGTCCTTGGGCTATGTTTTAGACAACACTGCTTGATGAAGGTGTGCCCCAAATACCACATGACCACAGCTCCAAGCTCAGACACTCTAGTGGAGTTAACTTTAACCACTCCATTTGCCAGTAAACAGTTAGCTATATGATGACAAAAACAAATCAAATCTGTTGGCAATACACTTAGAAACAATCTGCTTGGCAACCACAAGCCCTTCCCTCCCTGATGCAAAAGACAAAAATTGCTCCATCATCCGTAAAGTCCTACACCCAACAACCTGAGCTACTATTGTACATCCAGGTTGTGAAGGGCCCTCTCTTCCCTGGATTCTGCCACAAGAAACAAAACCAAGAGATTAATGGAATGATTTAGGGACAACCCTGAGACCAGCTTTGCAAAGAAAAGGGGAAAATATAAAAATTTACACTAAGGGACACCTAATCCTGGAGAAAGGCAGGTGTGTTTCATGACACATAAGGACCTGAATCCCCAAGATCCTACAAGAAAAGGTGATGGCTACCAAGAATCCCACTTTCAAATAAACACAGTTCAATGCCACTGGGCCAATAGACTTAAAATGCAGCAGACAAGCCAGTTGACCATGAAGTTTAGGTCACAGAGAGTGAAGCAGTACCTCAAAAGAGAGCAGGGGTGCCATGTCAGCCATGGAGCACAGTATTGCCCTCAAAAAGATCACGATGCAAATTTATCTGGCACATTCACTCTAAATATGAAGTATCTGAGGTCTAAGTCATAGAAGAGTCTGAGATAAATGAGAATTATCTGCAAGCTTACTAATGTACCACTTTGCCCAGATGGAGAGCCATTTCTTCTTGGAGGTATGGGCTTGATTACTAGAAGGCATCCGAGTAGCCTCAGCAACTCTTGAGAGTCAGCAGACAAATCCTGTAACTCAAGGGACCTATATCGGCATCCAAGCTCTGAGGTAGAAAAATCTGTCATCCCATTAATGTGCGGCACCCTGTTTTTTGTTACACTTTTTAAGAGTTCTGGTTTTGTTTTGCATGTGTTGCAATATCAGTATTACTTACAATAATGATAACTGTTATGTGTGTTTTCTTTGGTGGAACTGTTTATTTCCTAAATGAAATTGTCAAGACAGAGCTTATGTTGTTAGTCTGAATTGTATTTTATCTGTAAATTCCTCCACTGAGCATGATGGTATGTTAGATAAACAGAGCTAGAAAATCGCTGGAAATATTGAAGCATGGCAGACTTTTTTCAGAGATCAGAGTCTTTGTTTTCCTGGGCTTTAGTTATGACAGGATAAAAACAATGTAAATTATTCACATTCAGTATCGTACTGGGAGTTTTTGTATTTTAATCCAAGTGAAGGTGTAGGCAAGTAAGCAAACAAACCACACAAAGAATCTAAACACTGCTCTAGGAGATTAAACACAGCATCAATACAACCATTGACAAACAATGGATGTACGGTAAATGTTGTTAAGTTTTATACAAGCCAAATAATAAAAAGGCTAAGCGCTTTCATCCTATTGCATAAAGGACTTCCTCAGAACTAAATCAACATCATCCCCTGTCTCTTATATAACCTAACCAATTAATTAACATCAATAAGTAAAAATTAAAATTAAAAAAGGGATGAGTTTAAAGAACTTGTATGAGTTTAACAATTATTTGAGTGACAAACAATGTGGCCTTAAAACTGGCACTTATAAATGTGGGGCATGAAAACAGTGCCCCTACACTGAATCGGCAGAAGGAAATTAATGTCCAGCACTACTATAACTGTAATAGTAGCGGAGTGGTATACATATATATATATATATATATATATATATATATATATATATACATACATATATATGTGTTTGTGGTACATTTTATGTTGGTAAAATGGAAAGAGTTTTAAAGAAACCTATTTATGAGCACATATACAATATCACTGACAATACTGAGTGTAATGCCTTAGCTAAGCATTCAAGAGTATTTGCCAATAGTCAGTTAAAATTTTATGTTTTGGAGCAACTTTATAAAAATCCTAGGGGTGGCCAGTGGGAAGATTTACTCAAATATAGGGAACTGATTTGGCAATTGTCTTTGCAATTTAATAGAGACCCTGGTTGAATTAAATAATTTATATTGCCCCAGTTTTAAAGCTGTGGTCTGCTAAAGTGTATCTTATACTTACATATTTATATATTTTTATATTTTCAATTTTATGTTTCAGTATAATATGTGGTGATTTTATTAAGATTATGTATGCATTTTAACACACACACATTTATACATTGAATATAATACTTTTAATTGATTTTTATGGATTGGTACCTTTAGTTCATTAATTTTTATTTACTGATGTTAATTAATTGGTTAGCCTATATAAGAGACAGGTGATGATGTTAATTTAATTCTGAGGAAGTCCTTTATGCAATAGGGTAAAAGAGCTTAACTTTTTTTATCATTTGACTTGAATAAAACATACAATGTTTACCGTACATCCATTGTTTACTTGTCAGTGGGTACACTGGTGCTGTGTTGAATCTCCTAGGGCAGTGTTTAGATTATTTGTGAGTTTTAGTATTTTACGTGACACTATTTTTCAAGGAGTTACTGTTAAGTTTGTTCAATGAGACGTTGCCCGTTCGATTCTCAGAGCGTCTTCTGTGTAGCGACATGCGTGAATGGGCGTTCCTTCATTGAAGTTTGTGTGTTAGGCCCGGCAAGCCAGTACATAAAAAAATCTACTGCCAATCTTTAGCGGACTGGAGTTCCGCTGTGGCAACCCCTAACCGGGAAAAGCCGAAAGACACAAACAAACAAACTGTTAAGTTTGTTCAATGGTGAACAAAGCTGTATCTGTATATTGTACTGTCAGTAACCTTTTGCTTCTTATAGGATCATAAGAAGTTACTAGACTATTGGCCCTGAGGCCCTTATAAGCCTAGCCAAGAGTTTAGCCCATGTTTAGACAAGTCAGCATCCAAAGCCCCTATCCAGCAGGGACACCAGTGGAATCTCAGGGGGTGTATTTTCTGTTTCCCATCCAGTTATCCAGGTTGAGCTTAAAAAGGGATAATGAGGTACTCTGCTTGACATGGAGAGGGAGTCTGTCCCACAGATGGGGGAGGCTCTGGGACACAAATCTGTCCCGTCAACAAATCCTATTGATGTCACAGAACAGGTTGAGGTTGTGCATGTGGGTTACTCGAGCATAGCTTGACTTGCAGATGTGCAGCAGTCCCATCAAGGCGGGGTCTGAGATTGCTTTGTATGTTAGACAGAGGTCACATCTGAGGAGTCTGTATGAAACCGAGTAGAGGGACATGGCTTTTAGCCTATCTGTGTAGGGTAGATGTTTGAGGCCCTGGATTTTCCTGATGAGGAAACTCTGTGGTCTCTCCAGCTGCTGCATGTGCTTTGAGAGGTACATGCTGAAGGGGGTGTTGTACTCAATAATTGGCCTTATAAGGGAAGACTACAGGGATGTTATGACCTCCTTGTCCCTGGATGAGATACCCTTACTTATGAGGTGGGCCATGTAGAAAGCTTTCCATACAACAGAAGCAACATGGTGGTCAAAAGTCAGGTTGCTATCAAGCTGGGTGCCCAAATCCCTCATGACTGATTGTGTGCTTAGGACATTAATATTAATGTGATAATATGTGGGGACATCACTCTCCCCAAAGGGGATGATGATGCATCTTTTGGCATTCAGCTTGAGGACATATTTCTGGCACCAGTCATTTGTTTGGGTGAGACCCTCTTGGAGGATGTCCACATCACTTGGGGAACTGATGGCTGCACCCAGCTTGCAGTCATCTGCAAAACTGGTCAGCCATAGCCCACTGGTTTTGGCCTACACCTCAGAGAAATATATTTTGAATAACAGAGGCCCCAAGACCATTTCCTGGGGCACGCCACTTGTTATGGGTCTACTGCTTGAGATGGCTTCCCCTATTTTGATTAGGTGGGTTCTATCAGTGAGCCAGTTTGTCACCCATCTGGTAACATATGGATTGATGCCTAGTTGATAGAGTTTATCTCTATTTATATCTATGTTTATATCTATGCCCGAGTGGGGAATAGTGTCGAAGGCTTTGGTCAGGTCAAAATAGGCGGTGTGCACTGTCTTCCCCTCATCCATGGCTTTGGTGACTGTCTCAAAGAAGTCAACCAGATTTAACAGACATGATCTCCCCTTGACAAAGCCAAACTGTATGGGGTTGAGTGTTTGGAGGTAGCCAATGTCCCTGTTAATGAGGTTCATGATAATCCATTCCATTGTCTTGTAGATCAGGCTAGTTAGGCTGATGGGTCTACAATTTCCCAGATCGGTGGATGCTCCACCTTTGTGTAAAGGGCTGACAGTGGATGTCTTCTACTTGGCTGGGACAAAACCAGTACTCAGGCTTTGCTTGACTAGGGTTCCTAATGGTGCTGCAAGTTCATACCTGAGTACATGTAGGATGCAGCCTGGGATGTTATTGGGTCCCATGGAGGCTGTATTTTTTGCCTTTCAGAGGGCAGTAATGACTTGTTCCCTAGAGATAAGGGGTGGGGGCAGGTACTGGGGCTGTACTGATTTCCTGAGCAGGGGACAGAGGGGTAAAGTTTTTGCTAGATCTGTCAGCCAGTAGGTTGGCTGTATCTACAGCATTTGTGTATGTGGTGTCCCTGACTACCAGTTCTGAACAGATCTG
Organism: Protopterus annectens; assembly: GCF_019279795.1. Classification (NCBI taxonomy): domain Eukaryota; kingdom Metazoa; phylum Chordata; order Ceratodontiformes; family Protopteridae; genus Protopterus; species Protopterus annectens. Next base: position 152,716,331 of record NC_056735.1, on the reverse strand, counting down.
GGTACTTCCTTTGTGATTAAGGACATATGTGAAGAAGGCCTTATGATTGCCTCTAGTAGATGTGGCCAATTTGGACTCAAAGTTGGATTTAGAGGATTTCACTAGTGGTCTGATTTGGTTGTTCAGGCTATGGAGAGATTACTTTCAATTGGGCACCTGCTCCTTCTTGGTCCTGGACAGCAATTTTTTTCCTTTGGTTATTTAGTTTATTTATTGCAGATGTCCACCTGACAGGTTTACTCTTCATTGCGGAGGATGATTTTGTCCTGTCAGGTACTCCTGATTACATGCATCTATATAAATGCTCGTAGAGTACTTTGGTGTGGATTTGGGCATTGGTGCCAGTTCCTACAGAGGGGGAGGGGGCTGTGAAGCTGTTTATAACATCCCTCAGGAGCTTGTAATCAGCTTTGGAGAAGGTTTTTTGTTTGACCCTAGCTAGACGGGGGTCAGGGGAGATGGTGACTTCGAAAGTGACAGCTTTATGGTCAGATCTTACCAGGGAGGATGATACTGTAGGGGTGCTGCAGTGGTTACTCTTTGCAGTTCATTTTAAAAAATGGAAAGAATGTTGTGTTTTGTTTCTGTGGAAATAGTTGCTCATTTATGTATTGTTTTCAACAATCTAAATCAAGACACGATATTAGTTGGGCTATGGATACTTCAACTGTTCAGAATATAGCAAAAATGTCCCTGACTGGGTTTACACACACACACACACACACACACACACACACACACACACACACACACACACACATATAAACAAAAAGTAGTGTAACGCAGGTGGAGCAAAAGGGAGGGCAGCAAGCACCCCAGGCGCAAGACGTTAGGGGGTGCAATTGGGAAATACAGTTCTCACTTTCTTTTTTCTGCACCTGTACTTCTGAATGTCAGCATAGAAATGCAGTTCAGCTTGTATGTGGTAAGCTGAAGAGACTGTAGCGAGGAAAGCCCAATGGTAATACTTTGTCCTTGTAGTGATGTCCACCCAGACAGCACAAAGAAAACTGGATGAATGTTATATATAGAACCTAAATATTAATGCGTCAGAAGATATTCATTATGCATAACAACAGCACCCAAGCACTTTGTAGAAGCAAATGCCTGGGCTCCAGAAGAATGATCATCTGAAACTATATATAAGATATGTGTTTCTGAAAGTCATTAAGATCCAGAATAAGACAAAAAAATGTTAATCTCTTTAGGACCTCAAAGAGACAAAGATAAAAATTCTGCCACTCCAAAAAAAAAAAAAAAAAATTTGAAACAGCCTCTACAACCCCTCTGAGCCGTAGAGTCCTGGCCTGCCCAATAATTATGCTGAAATGGTCTGATCAACCAGTACAGCTATTTCTGTGGGAAACTGGTAAGTTCTAAAACATGTTCATGCAAGTCCATGTCAAGAAATTAATGGTGTTTTAGGATGGTTTTCAAGCTGCAGTGAGTAATAAAATTCCACCCCTCCTCACATTCACAGGCATACCTAGATTACAGTCAAGAATGTGGTAGAGTGGCTCCTCTTGGGTGACTTAACTGACATTGGGTGGGGTGGGACAAGATCATGTGGCACTTAAGGACCTTCCTCAAATGGCAAGAGGGCCACTTACTCTTTAGTGTAAGCCAGGCTTAGTGGAAAAAAAGATTGGAATTAGAAGGATAGTGATAATAAGGGTCATCTACAAGGGTAACAGCCTTTTCCCTTCTCAGGAGGTCACTGACTAGATCATAAGAATGCTGCCAGAAGAGCACCTCTCCTAAAGAAATTGTTAGCCATGATCTTGTTCCGATTTTAACACATTTATTGAATAATGACTTAACACACAGGCAAACACACATTTATATAAAATAAAACAAACTATACTAACATAGTCCCAGATGCAAACACTGCACATCACATATATTCTTTTGTATATTTATCATCACTTCAACATTACATAAAATTATTAATTTCTACTTTTCCCTTAAACCTCCTTCCTCTTCCAAAACACTGTTCTGCATGTATTATTCCAACAATTTCCATTTTTTCTATGTAATTTGCTCCAAACTTTTTCTAAAGATCCAACATCCAGTTCTTTTATCTCTGATGCAATATCTAATACTTTAAATACAGTTGGTTTAGACTTTGATTTCCATTTTTCGATAACTGCATTTTTGGTAGTCATCAGAATTAAGCTTAACAAGGTCTTACTATAATTAGGGAATTCAGAACCTGTATCTCAGCTCAAAAAAAAAAAATAAAATTCCATAGTTACACCCATTTGCTCACCCCAATATTTCTGCAGAGTACTCTGTGGGGAATTTCTAAAGTCTGTCAACTCATTAAACTCCCAAAATATATGTTCCCAGTTACCTCTTTCTTCCTCATCACACCTCCAACTTTTGGCATCTACCTGAGGAAAATTTCTCTGGAGTCTACTTGGGGTATCCAAATACCTATGAAAATACTTCCAGGTCTTTTAGACTTTGTTACATATTTGAGAGCCATACAATTCTCTTCCCATTCTTTCCTTGTGAACTGCTTATCCAGTCTCTCTTCCCAGTCTTTTCTAACCTGCTCTGATTGATTTCTACAGTTACTGTGCAGTATTTTAAAAGCCCTACTAATTATTCTTTTTTTAACAGCAGCTTCTGTTCTAGATTCAATTAAAGTTGGTCTTTCACTTATGATTCCCCCTATTCCTTTCTCTTTCCTATACTCAGATATCAATCCCTGATAGCGAACGCAGTCTCTAGTCTGCAGTCTAAATCTCTTCTTGGCTACTTCTCATTATCTTAGTTTTCCTTCTCTAGTTATTTGCTCCCAATATCTTGGTTCCTTTCCAGTTTTCTCTAGTAAATTCCAGCCCCCTCTTACCTATTCTCTGTACTCAAAATTGCCTTCATTGCTATCAGCAAAATCTCTTTTCTCCAAATTTGTGTTGGCTTAGTCTTAGAACACTTTCTGTTACTTTATGAATATAATATTCTGTATGGCTGTTGTTATTCTGCATAAGGATCTACATCCAAAATCCCACTCTCTCCTTATTCCTTGAATTTCCCCCTGCTTCGTTATCATCCCTTTCCGCATTGACTTATAGGTTTCTGCTGGTTATATATATGGACCTTAACTGTGTAGCTCTAAAATATCCCTTCAGATCAGGTAATCATAAACCACCTTTGTTCTACTAGAAGATCAACTTATCCCACTTGACCTTTGCCCCCCGATAAAATTATTAATTACTGTCAACTACTTCTCCTTTGACTGATAAAAATATGCCTGACCTATATATATATATATATATATATATATATATATATATATATATATATATATATATATATATATATATCAAACTGTTGTTGTTGTGTCTTTCGGCTTTTCCCGGTTAGGGGTCGCCACAGCGGAACTCCGGTCCGCTAATGATTGGTAGTTGATTTTTACGTGCCGAGTTACCAGCCCTGATGCACAACCTTCAACGAAAGTACGCCCATTCACGCATGTCTCCACGCAGAAGACGCTCTAACTGAGAATCGAACCGGACAGCGTCTTACTGTGAGGTGACAACGCTACCGCAGCACCATATAAAACTAAAGGGACTAAAACATTTTCACTGCTTGTATCTTACTATTCATATCCATAAACAAGAGCTTTCAGCTTCTCAGTTTTTATATAATCTTTTGTTTGGTCTCTTCCCACATATTATTAGCGGTCATAACATAATCCTTTTTAATCTACACTCTTAAATATTTCATTTTATTGTGTCCTTATAAATATGCGTATTGCTGGGCCAGTTCATGTGTACGTACATAGTTTACAACTATAGCCTTTGTTTTATCTTCTTTAATTTTATATCCCAAAAAGAGTTGAAACTGTTTCAAGATGTTCCACAACAAGATGCCCTTTTCTGTTTTTATTGGTACAAATTAATGTCGTCTGCAAATAAAGTCAATTTTTCTTGATTACCATATCAATTATATCATTGCATTTCTAAGTCTCTAATTTTCTTTCCCAGTGGCTCTAAATACAGACCTAATTAACAAAGGGGAAAGTGGACACCCCTGCCTGGTTCCTCTTCTCCTACTTTAATTTTTGCCTCCGATCCCTCATATGTCCTCCTAATTCATTTTATTATTACATCAGAGAATGCAAATGCTTCCATTGCCCTGCTCATAAAATCCCAGCTTTCTCTGATGAATGCTTTCTCTGCATCAAGACCCACCTGCAACAGCGGTATTTTCCTACCCTCACCTACCCTATGCATCATCATTGCTGTTCCATTAATTTTGTCAAATATTTGCTTTCCCTCCACATAACCACACTGATCCATATCTATCAATTTTGGTAACGGGTTTGTCATTTTATTAGCTATTATAGACATAAACACTTTATAATCATGGTTAAAAATTGTAATTGGGAATATATGAAGCTGGGTCTGACAGGTCTTTACTGTCTTTAGGTATTGCAACCACTGCAGCTTTCTTCCAGGATGCTAGTGCTTACCCTCCTTTTAAAATACTCTTTAACAAAGCCTTCCACATCTTTATCACTTTCTTTCCTCCTAGCTTCCAAACTTTCCAGCACATTGATGATACGTAACCATCTTTATCTTTTCTCCTCCTATCTTAACTGTTAATTGTTGAGCTTCATCTAGCTCTAACCTTGGCATACTTAAGTCTCCCATACATATTTCCATTTGCGCTCTTTCTTTATTTATTTCTACATTTCTCTGCTTTATGCAAATTTTCATAAAATTTCTGAAATATTGCTAATACCTCCACTGGATCTCTAGTTATTTTTCTTGTTATAGGCTCTCTACGTTTGGCAACAGTCCTTTCTACTTTCTGTTCCCCAAGTTGTTGTGCTAAAAGTTTTTGTACTCTGGAGTTATTATAAAAAAGAAGTTGCTTAACAGTAATCTTTCTAGACCCAGGCAAATTATACAGCTATGCCTTTATTTTCTCTTTAGTACTCTGTAGTTCCGACTCTTCTTGTTCTGTAAGATTCCCCTTTATTATGCAGTACTTTAACTTTTGTCAGCATCTCTGAATAATTCCCACCACTTCTTAACCGTATATTTTTTTTCTTTAATTAATACCCTATTTTTAAACTCCAGTTTCATTTTATCCTACTCGCTAGCTATAACTACTGAAGGAATTATCTTCCCTAATAACTCTCAAATAATTTCCACTACTCGTTCCTTAAATTCCTCTTTTTAACAGGAAGGAGTAGAAGCACCACTGTCTTATTTTTTTTATTTCACTAGCCTGCATTTTTATCTTAGTTGTTAATGGCACATGATCTGAAATACTTATTGGATGTGTGCCAAAACTTTCAACTAAATGCACATGTTCTTGTGAAATAAAATTTCTGTCTAGTCTAACCCACTTACTGTACCTTTGGGAATAATATGTAAATGCTCCAAGTTCCCACTATTGAATTCACTTCTTCCATACCAACTAATTTCATAAATGTCTTTAGAAATCTACCCTCTTTTGTTATACTTTCCCTTCTTGGTCTCTAGATACATCCTCACATTTGCAAATCAAACTCCACTTCCCAACTATACGTAATATTCCCTGCTGAAAGTTGATTATTTCTCCCAAACAAACTTAAGTCAAGAGTGTGTTTCAGAACAAATTCCCAAAGGTTGCTGTCTTGATTTTGCATTTCACACTCTCACCAGGCAGCAAACATTTGCTTAATGCCCATCTCCACAGAACTGTGACATGGAGCAGGACACCCAGGTGAACCATTTTCAGTCAGGACCTGCCAGCTCAACTGTGCCTTTGGGAAAAAACCCAGAAGGAGAGCGTCAATCTTAAGAACCACTGATCCATGAACAGATGGTTTACAGGACTAGTCCCTATGATCAAAATGGTCAGTCTCACTCTCTAGCGATTAGCCAGGAGCAAAACTATGCAAGAACCCAGCATTCACCTACAAGGCTGCAGAGTCAGAGGTGCACTTCACTTAATTTCCTCTTATTCCAGTGAAGCAGAGAATAGGCTAAGGCTTGAGCCCACACTGAGGGCAAGCTCAACACCTGCAGGAAACAGGATGCTGGATGAACATTGGATTCACTTCTAGACATTTCGAGATCACAACCTGCTTTACAAGTGCTTCACTGTGTGGGGAAGAACCTCCCCCAGTAGTTCCACCACAAAGGCTCTCAGTGGCTACCATGTTTAGGGATACAAAGTACACCAAAAGCTTCTGTATTTTTCAACTTTAAGTGGCCAAATTAAAACTCTTGCTCGGAAGCATTGAGCTGCCTTTTGTCCAGTTTTGTGAGGTTTCAGCCAGTAACTAGTAGTTTATTGGTCGTTTTGGGCCAGTTTCTAGCTTTTTCCAGCCCCCTGGTATAAAACGCTAAGCGTTAAGCTGATTTAGAGCGGAGCTGCCACTGTTGCACACTAGGGCAGTGCCGGTTAAGCAGGTTTAAACTATTCGGGCTACCTAAAGTCCACTCTTCAAATTTTCCCTTAAAACTACCTTCCTCGAACTATACTACTGATCAAATCAGCGTATCCTATAACTAAAAAGATCAACTCTACTTGACTCCAAGTAGACTATTCTCTATCTATTAAACCTAGCACTTGCTCCTACAGTACTTATTACCTTGATACGGCACTCTTGTCATAGATAGTACCCCAAAAAGGCAACCCCCCATTTCTCGGTCACCCACGTCCCCCGCAATCTTTTTTTAAAGTTTTTCGTCTACCCTTCTAGCATGTCGAGGGATCAGTTGCTAGTGTCCTCTCCTGCTCAGCTGGTGAACCTGGGAATATTGAGGCAATGTTTCAATTGCCTCATGTACACAGACAACCCTTTCCTCCTCCCACAAAACGCAAATACATGCGAGAGATGCAACTATACGGCCAAACTGGAGGCTGAGCTCTCTCAACATAGGACTGGCAAGACCAGTCAGGAGGAGAAGGTTACCACACACACTATAGACCCAGTCTCACATAGTACCATTACAACCTCAAATCATACACATAAACACACAAAGACATACTCGGAGGCTCTGATCAAAAATCTACCAAAACAGCAGAGGCCACCAAAGCAGACACCCAAACAACCACCACCTCAGAACACAACACCCGCAACACATAGACCTCACAGTCAGAGTGTCAAACAGTCACAGCCCTTAAGACCAAACACAATGCCAGACACACTAGTCATTGGTGACTCCATAGTCAGACACACTGATGTCCCGCTCACCAGACTGAGTAAGGAGAAGGTCACAGTAAGCTGCCTGTCGGGCGCTAGAATCCGCCACATAACGCAAGCACTCAGGTCTCTCAACAGCAGGTACAAATATGACTCAGTCATTGTCCACGCTGGTGTAAGCGACCTGAGACGTACCTCCTTGGACTACATGAAAAGAGACATTGAGGAGCTCTCTGATTATGTAGCCCAGGCAGGTATGACCCTGACCTTGAGCAGTATCCTACCTTCACCAAGAATGATGCCACAATACAGAGATAAGATGATCAACTTTAACAATTGGCTTAAACACTGGTGTCATTCAAAGGGGATCCAGTATCTGTCTGCCTGGGATGACATGCTGGACAAGCCACGCTGCTTCGCAAGGGACGGCTTGCACCTGTCACCCTGGGATTCCGGATATTGGCAAAGGCTCTTGCCACCCCATAGTGCCTTTTTAGGCAAGGCTCAAATTCTAAACCTACCACCCTAGAACACAAAAAGGAAAAAACTAAGGGTAATGCTGCTCAATGCCAGAAGTCTAAATCTCAAAATGCACGCACTCGAGGCCCTTCTCAGTATGGAGAACATCGATGTCTGTGCTGTGACAGAAACCTGGTTCAAGGCTCCTGAGAGCACCCCAGCGCTATCAGGTTTTACCTCATATCATGCGTTCCGGCCCCAAAATCCGGACAATACCAAGAAAGGAGGGGGTATCCATATTCATCAAGGACACCCACACCTCAAGACTGGTGGCAACGCACGATGCATCGGAGACCATCCAGGTGCAATTAACCATAGGCAAGACTGCTCTGCAAATTGTACCATGTTACAGGCCACCCTCACAAACTCAGGAAACTCACATGGCCTTCCTGAAAACACTAGAGGGGATAAATGTATCACCAAACACCATCATACTAGGTGACTTCAATTACCCTAATATAGACTGGGAACACTACTCAAGCCCAAACACCCTAGCCCAAAAGTTCCTGGAATTCATAAACTCAAATGCCATGGAACAACTAGTCACCATCCCCACAAGAGGAGATAACATACTTGATCTCATCATCACGAACATGGGAGCACAATGTTCAACAGCGCCAGTATACCCCTCACTGGAGAGATCAGATCACAAACTAATCTCGCTGGAGGTCCTCATCCCCACCCCACCTGAAATAAAAAAGACCACAGTAAAGAACTTCTCAAAAGCCGACTTCACACTTCTAAAGACTAGTGTGGTCTCCTTTAAGGCCCCGAGCCGGCGGAAAACAATACTCAAGCCGCTGAATCACTTACAAACGCCTTCTACCAGCACCTGCAGGACTGCATGGATAAGGCAATCCCAAGCAAAACAAAGACTCTTTGTACCAAAGGCAAGCGTCCAGTCTGGTGGACCCCAGCCATAAACAAACTCTACAACAAAAGGAGGAAGCTACTACAAGATAGAGCAAAATCCTTAAAAGGTAAGACACCCTTGATCACTATAAGTAAAAACTAAGAGCTCTCATAAAATCATCCAAAGCAAATTTCGAGAGAAAAATAGCTAAAGACTCAAAAGACAATCATAAGGCCTTCTTTAGCTATGTTAGAAACCTAGGAGGAAACTCCCAGATATGCTCAGAACTAGTTCAAAATGATGTGAAGATTACTGATCCTACAGACATTGCCAACATACTGGCTGACAGGTTCAGTGCAAACTTCTCCCCTCCCCCAAAAGGAGAGATATCTATACCAAATGAGTGCAGCCCCCAAACATCTCCAGCGCCCAAGTGAGAACTGCTCTCTCCAAAGCAAAAACACAGCATCCATGGGACCCGATGGTGTCCCCGGCTGTGTGCTCCACGAACTCAATGAGGAATTAAACCCACAGCTAGGACAGCTGTTTAATCAAAGTCTTACCTCTGGATACGCACCCAGGAGTGGCGCACTGCAACTGTGGTCCCACTTCACAAAGGCGGTGCCTCCACAGACCCTGGAAATTACCGCCCATTAGCTTGACAAGCCTTATCTGCAAAGCCATGGAGAGGATCATAATGGACCTCATAAATAAAGACATAGGGAATTTGCAGACTTTGGATCCAACCCAGTTTGGCTTTGTCAAAGGCAGATCATGCCTTTTAAACTTGGTTGACTTTTTCAAACAGTCACCAAAGCCATTGATGAGGAAAGGCAGTCCATACAGCCTACCTCGATCTGGCTAAGGCCTTCGATACAATACCCCACTCGGGTATCATTGAAAAACTCATCAGCTTAAATGTTAACCCATACATCACAAGATGGGTTGCAAACTGGCTGAGTGACAGAACCCACAGGGTCAGAGTTGCTGGCGCCATGTCAGACTCAAAGCCTGTCACAAGTGGTGTCCCACAGGGCTCAGTCCTGGGCCCACTCTTGTTTGGCATCTACTTTTCCGAAGTACAAGCAAACACAGGAGGGTTATGGCTGACAAAGTTTGCAGATGACTGCAAACTGGGCCATAGTAGAAAACACATCTGACACAGATATCCTTCAGAAGGGTCTCACAGAAACGGATAACTGGTGCCAGAGCCACGGCCTAAAGTTAAATGCCAAAATGCATAGTCATACCCTTCAGGAAAAACAAGGTTACCCCTAGCTACCAAATAGGTGGCAATCCACTGAGCACAGAAGAAGTTATCAGGGACCTGGGGACCCAGGTTGATAGTAGTCTGTCATTCGACACCCATGTAGCTAAAGTAGTTAGGAAGTCCTTCTACATTGCCCACCTTATCATGAAGGGATTCTCATCTAGATCAAGGGAGGTCATAGTCTCCCTTTACTCATCACTCATCAGACCAATGATTGAGTACAATGCCCCATTCGGAATGTATCTGACCCGACACTTGCAGCAGCTGGAGAGGCCACAAAAGTTCCTCACCAAAAGGATAAAGGGTCTCAAAAATCTGTCCTATGCTGCCCGACTGAAAGAACTCCAGCTCTATTCAGTCGCCACGCTTGCTCAGAGGTGACCTTTGCCTAACATACAAGGCCATGTCAAACCCAGATTTGATGAATATGCTTCACCTCAAAAATCTAGATCCATCAGAGCCACAAGGGCGGGAGACTTAAACCTCGACACGGCTATTAATAGGACGTGCTGGAGAGATAGATTCATCACCCAAAGACTCCCTATGCTGTGGAACAAAATCCCGGTACATGTGAGGCAGAGCACCTCGCTGGCCTTGTTCAAGAGAAATCTTGACCAATGGATGGGAGATCGCAGATATACCCCAGGAATTACCTCAGTGTCACTGCTCGACAGAGGCACAGCAAAATAATGGGTATAGTTCCCCATACTAAAGGGGTGGCGTAAGCCACAAAACAATGGGCTAGGCTTATAAATGCCCTCGGGCAGATAGCCTAGTATGAACCTATGAACCTATGAACCTATGAACAGGCAGCTGTTAATGTTGTGCTACTACTCAACACAGTAAAGGCTATGCCAATGCAGGCCTTCTCTGGTAATTTGACAGTGACATGGATACTTAGTATGTAGCTGGCATGTGAATGCAAGGCTTTTCTTAAGATCTTTCATGTGCAAGTGGCAAAAAAGAACTTAGTTGACATTGTGATGTGTACTGCCAGCACATTATAGCACAATATGCATCAGTAGATATCAGATGATACCCATGAAGAAATGCCAGATTCTGACTGGTACAGAAGATATACTCAACCAATCACCAATCAAGGAGGGTCCTTAATATCAGATCTACAAATTTTGCTGAAAGGTGCTTACAGGATGCCATTGATCCCACTCAAGGGGAAACTTGGAGAGAGGAAGGCAGTACTCTCGTTGTGGAATTAAATAGCTTTGTTAATGGTCTTTGCTAGCTTTATGTCTTAAAAGATGGGTCATTCTGTGACACTGATACAATATACAAGTGAGCCACCAATCCATGTTTTTTCAGGCAAGTCAAAAAACTGAAAGACAGGGATCAAGCCAGGCTCTAAAGTAATTAAACTCTTGGGACAGTTTCAGTACGTATGCCACAGGTGCAGCATGGGTGAAAGGCACAGAAGCTTATCTATGCCAGTCCATCATAATTTACAGACACATGTACACACACTGATTGTAATATTTCACGTGCACCAATGAACACATTGTGGAATCATCAATTCACTTGTGGCAACACATCTTTATTCATGGGAGGAAACAGCGGCACCTGGAAGAAACTCAGAAAGCTACATGGACTGTACAAAGAAGGCATCCCAGCTAAGAACTGAACTGGAAAAATAAGCACTGGGAGGTGGAAATGCTATGAGTTTTGTCACCAGAATACTCTGCCTGCTTAACATTTATTTTTCAGTTCACCTGTAGTTCCAAACAGTATAACTTTGTTTTTTGTGAGGCTGGTTAGATGGCACACCTAACAGTTGTGGAATGTTACACGTCCAGCAGCCTGCACAGATTATAACATTCCTAAGCATCTTCTGAAAAATCAAGTTAAAGAATGCAAGCCAAACAAATAAATGTGTTGTAAACAGTAAAACGCTGCTGAAAAGGTACAACAATATGTGCAACAAAAAAAAAAATACTTTCCAGTGATGGAAGTCACTGCATTTACATCAATACTATAATACATTATACAATACTGTAATGTATCATATACTATATTACAGTATTGTATAATATACAATGCAATACTGTAATGTATTTATAAAGCAGAAAATCAAGAACAGTTTTTGTTAAATTTTCACAGTTTTTTATATCATTGAAAAATTGTACTACCTACATACATAGTGCCAGTATTTACTTCAGTACTGTAACATAATATACAATATCCAGAACAGTTTTTGCTAAAGTTTATATAATTGAAAAAATGTACTACCCACATATATAGTACCAGTAGCACTTTTGATCAGGAGACTCAAGCCTTTCCATGAAGGAGCTTCTACAGATTGATGTCCCCATTGACAAATCCGGCTATTACTTGATTGCTAGCTATAGATCTCAATCAGTACCCTCACTCCCACCCCCAAAGACCATGGAAATTATTTTAACAATACTGAGGATTAAATATCAAGCCAATTACCCAAACACTGAGTGGCACATTTATACCTCTAAAATTGATATGCTCAGCATTTTCCATACTGTGTTAATGCCAATATGTTGGAGCAAATTGTAAAACTACCAACTAGGGGCTCTAATATCCTGGACCTGCTCCTTACCAAACTAACACCTATACCTTACTCCACATCTCTTCATCCTTAGTTAACTCTAACTGTAAGTCAGTTATCATCTCCTTCAGACCAAGTAGTACCACCCTACCACCAAATGAAACCATCTTTAGGGACTTCTGCATTGCAAACCTACTTCAGCTTGTAGAAGATCCAGACAGAACTCCCAACAATCCACTGCAAAAGGATCGAACTGAGAGGGCTAATGCATTCATCATTGACTTTTGCCAGCACTTAAATAGTCAAAATCTGCCCGCCTTAAATATGAGAACTTCTGGACTAAACCTCTGGTGGAACTGCTGTACTATACAATGACTGTCCATTGCATTAAAAAACAAGCATGCTGATTGGTCAGCCCAACCAGTGTGCCCGTTGTAAACTGAGTATATACCAATGGAAAAAGTCCAGTTGCCCAGACTTTTTTCCATTATTATATGCTATTAAAATTTTACTTTTCTTTCATTTAAAAAAAATAAACTTACAAAAACCAGAGACTTAAAATGATTAAGAGAGGCAGGACAGAGACAAATACAAGGATAATCAGGTATGTTTATACAAAACTAGAAAAAATGTACCTGATTACCGTTATATTTTCTCTCACGTCTCTCTGGTTCTGTTGAATCTCTGGATTTCTTTATTTTAATTAAAAACAAAACAAACAAAAAAAAAAAGCAACACAGAACTTCCTTTCTCCATTGCTTCCTTTACACAGCACCGATGTACTGCATAAGTGTTGGAACAAAAATCCCATAAGCCCTCGTGACTAAACCACACAAATCTTCAATATACCACACCCAATCATCGGTTATTGCAATATTAAATCATTAACACCTCTGATCTGCTGAATTTCACACTTCCAGCAGCTATGGTTGTCATTTACATTACAGAGCATTTTCTGATTACAAAGGTTAAAAGAAAAGTATAAGCAAAACAAATGTTCAGTATCTTGTGAAGATAAATGTTATTGTAAAAGTACAAACAGCAATGTTATTAGTAAAAGATCTTTAAAATAATCAGCAAACTCCCAATCTTTACATCAGTTTGGAAATATATTGCAATGCACAAAAAGCCAGCATTTTATAATTTTTCTAAAGTTGTACAAATAGCTTTTCATATCTTGACAACTATACAGCCTATACAAATAGTGTCAGATCATTTCTATTCAATCAGACATAAGTTTTCACATGACAGCAATACATTCTTTGAGTCCTTGTTTATTGAGATAATTACAGAAAAATGAAAAGTTATGCTTATTTCTATAATTAACAATATCAGAATATTTAAAAATGTACAGCTCAAAGACAATTTTCTTCAACATCCATCCAAGGTTTTACCTGATGTAAGTCATTTGGCTTTGGAAATAGTCACATGCACATGGAAATGTTGCATATCTTTGTAATTACTAGCAAATATCTAGCAATATCTTTACTATAGTGTACAATATCTTTACTACAGTTTACTCCCGCCTAGCATTCTTTAGAACAGCACTTTGAGAATGTACTGTACTTGCCAATTGCAATGATTTGTAATGATTTGTAAGGTTCCTTACCTGTCTCTGCATGCATATTTGATTATGTTTCTACCTAGCTTATGTAGATGTCGCAATATATAACCAGAACCTGCATCTATGTGTAGCCTTAGCTACTGTAGTATCATGGTGTACAATATTACCTTTGTGTAAGTGCTTGTGCTAAGTGCTATTTACCTTTGGTTTATTCTATGCTCTTACCTAACTGTATTTAGCTCTACACTGACACTTTACTGGACTCTCACTAAATTGTAATGTTTTCTCTCTCCAACCCACATAGCACTCAACCTCCTTCCTTCATTAATGACCGAGAACCTACCTGCCTGGTCAAAAAGGACCCCCTTCTAATAAATCCAGCTATCTGAGCTGCACTTCGAGGATAATTTTGTCTAACTCTCCAAGTCCCTCTTTCAAAAGGATTCAAGGAAGTATGTTGATTCCAAACCTCACAGTGTATTGAACTGTTTTATCACCTTGTTCTACTTTATGTTTATACGGCCCTCTCCCAAGCAAGGCATTCAGCAGCCAGACCCTGCTCTCCCCCTTTAAATAAACCACTCTGCTCCATTGTTAGTAAACACTACTTTACCCATTTCTTACCGTACTACCTTCCCAGCCAACTCTAATTCTAACTTTGCCCATTAGGTGGCACCCTTTACTTGCTTGTCTTATATCCCCTTCTCCAGTTTTCAACCCCTCAGTACTGCTTAGTTCTGTCGTCTCTTTTTTACTCTCCTTGTCCTACATCTGACTGATCTTGTATTTCCCCTCACCTCTATCCCTTGTAAACAAATTATTGTAGAAGTTCTACCCACTCACCGGGAACTGTCTAAGTGCTCCTCTAAGATTAGTATCTTACTGATTGTCTCTTAGATTCTCATCCTTTACTTGCTCTACTACAACACATACTCTATTTATTCCATCACTTCCTCTCTGCCTTTTTTTTTTAATCTTTTTAACTTCCCACATTTCCTTCAGCTACATCCCTAGCACCATGCCTCCACTCCTAAGCTCTAATAATTTAAATCATATTCTCCTTTCCTCACTTCTTCCTTTCCTCATGCTATCGTACCTTCTAACATCATATGAACAACTTAGCCTCAAAGACCCACGCTCTTTCACTCAATACACTAGCCAACCTTCCCAAACCACATTCCAACCATTCTCAAACATTTCTTCTCCTATCTGCCTTCTAGCAAGATTTCATAGAAAGTTCCATATTACCTACACTAACCAGGCATAAAAAAAACATTATACATCTCCTCCAAGCTCTCTGACACCAAAATAAGACTACTTCTCTCCCTTATAGCAGGTGACATTCATCCCAACCCTGGCCCAAACAACACTCCTACTACAAATCCCCTTTTTTTCTCCGCCCTTATGCTCTACCTTTCCCTCCAAACCCCCAAACTCTCTCTCTCTCTATAGCTCACCTTAACATCCGCAGCATTAATAATAAAACTGCCCAGCTCCATGCACTGCTTGATAATCACTCATTTGACATCCTTTGCCTAACTGAAACTTGTCTGAAACCAATAATCCAAGACAGGGAAATTACTCCCCCAGGTTACAACATCTTAAGACTAGACCGTAAATCCAAAAAGGGAGGTGGTTTAGCAATTCTGTATTAAACAGGCATGCAAATTATTGTTATCCATGAAAAACCTCCCTCTGTTAGCAACTCTGAAATCCTTATCTCTAAATTACACCTTAATACCCACAAATCCATTTATATTATTTGCACCTACTTTCCTCCTGGAAATAATATTAATACCCAAATTCTTAGTTGGCTCTCTATTAAATACCTACAAGAAACCATACTACTAGGTGATGTCAATATAGACTGGAAAATCTGCTCCTCAGGAGTCCCACCCTCCCTCCTAAATCTCCATGGCTTTTTACAAACCATTAACACCCCTACCAGAACTAACAAATCTAACAACAAAGTATATTGGATTGGATTCTGATAAATAGTCACGACCAAAATTACACAGTAGAAACACTACCTGATGACTTAAGTGACCATGCCCTCACCTACTTAATAAGACATAAAACTCCTACCCCTCACCTTACTAAATATAAAAAGATCAGAACAAATAAAAACTTTACCCCTGAAGCCTTCCTTGCTGAACTAAGAACTACAAATTGGTCTCCTCTTAAACTCTTGCCACTAGACGATGCTGTAGCATACTTCAACTCAAAGTTCCTATCTATACTACACTCTCATGCCCCTATAAGATCTGTTAGAATTCGCTCAAAACAAGCCCCTTGGCTTTCAAAAGATACATGGCATAAAATTATCCTGAAAAATAAGCTCTGGACCAAATACCATAGCACTAAAGATCCCAGCGACCATCTTAAATTTAGACAAATAAGAATCATTACAAAATAAGCCGTACTTCTAGACAAACTAAAGTACTACTGCCACTTACAACAAACTAACCGACTAAATCCACAAAAGTTTTGGGCTGGGATAAATAGACTCTTAAAACCTGGCGACTCCGACACCCCATACCCCTTAGACTCTTCCCAGAACAAACCAAAACAAACAGCTGATGCCTTTAATACATTCTTCACTGAAATTGTCCAGTCTTCATCTAAACAATTATCCTCTGATATATCTTCTCAGCCCACATCCCCTTCCACTTCTATTACCCCATTACAACTGCAACCTGTACTCACATCCCTTATCTGCTCTCTTCTCCACAAACTTAAACCCTCGTCTCCATCTGCTGACCTTCTACCTCTCAATATCTAAAAATTGCAGCCAAACCATTAGCCTATCCTATTTCCATTCTGATTAACAGAACCATTATCGAAGGCTACATTCCTTCAATCTGGAAAATCTCACATGTTATTCCCCTACATAAAGGTGGTAACTCAATAAAGCTTTCTAATTACCGATCCATAGCCCTTCTCTCCCCCTTGCTAAAATCATGGAAAAATGTATCCAAAAACAGCTACTTAATCACCTGTTAAATAACAACCTCCTATCCAACTGTCAGCATGGTTTCAGACCTTTCCATAGCACCACTTCTGCCCTCCTTTCCTTCATTGACTGCATCAACAAAAATCGGAACAATAATATCCTCACCTCTTTCTCTTCATCGACCTATCCAAAGCCTTTGAAATGGTCAGTCACCAGATTCTAGTAAATTTACTAAAGACATTAACCCTAGATTCTAGTGCCATAAAGTGGTTCCACTCCTATCTTCATAATAGACAACAGGCAGTACTCTGGCATAATAACTTATCAAACAACCTCCCCATTTCCCTAGGAGTTCACCAAGGCTCTATTCTTGGCCCCCTTCTGTTTTCTACTTTTATTAATGATCTGCAAACTAGTATTCCCTTAGCTACCTGTATACAATACGCTGACGATTCTACTCTGATCTGTTCTGCCTCATCCCCCTCTGAACTGCACTCTATCACCCAACAACCATTGAAATATGGTTCCTTAAATGATGTCTAATCTTAAACCCTAAAAAAAACAAATAGTTACTTTTCTCCCCCACCCGTAAATCCCCTCCTCTCAACTTCTCTGTCCTGTCTAATAATGGCACCAGCATATCTCCGGACCCTTCCACCAGGCTCCTTGGAGTTAAGATAGATAACAACCTATCCTTTGATTCTCACATAAATAACACAATAAAATTAGTCAACAGAAAACTAGGCTCCCTTTATAGAATTAAACCATTCCTTACCCCACTGGCCAAAACCTCCATTTCCCACTCCCATCTGGTTTCAGCCCTCCTTTATGCCTCTCCTATTTATACTAACCTATCCAAACTAACCTCAATAAACTGTCTGCTGCCTACAACAGTATTGCCATATTTGCCTCTGGCTCTACTTTTAGAACTCACCATTGCAAAAATGTAAAGGAATTAGGATGGCTTGACTTGCAAAATCAGATCTTGTTTCATCAACTCTCCTTAGCCCAAAAAAATCCTGTATAAACCCACTAATACCCCTATACTCACTTCCCTTATAACTCCATACTGCAACCTCAAAAGCCTACGTTCCTCTAACAAACTTCTCATAACAACTTGTAAATCCAACAACTTGGCAAGTAACTCCTTGTTCTCTACCACTATTGGAAAATCTTGGAACTCTCTTCCTGACAACCGCTCTACCATCTCCTCTCCTCACTGCTTTAAAACCCAGCTCAAAACCTTCCTTAGAACCCACTGGCTCTGCCCCTGCATAAACCCTGACTAACACTTCCTTCAACTTCTAGTACTTTCACCTTTTCTGCTTACTAATTTTAGTCCACAATTTGTCTGTTAGTATGTATTTTAAGTCCTAACTGTTGCACCTGAAAGAACTTGCTACTGTAAATGCTTATTAACTAAAGTGTAATTTCTGTTTATCAATGTATGTATTTTGGAGCTTTTCTCCCCGAGCCACCACTGAAAATGGACTCAAATCCAGTTGGACCAGTCCGGTCAACAAATGTAAAATAAAAATAAAATAAAATAAAGTAAATATTGTAACTGGGCAGTCAACAATGTATTTTTCTGTCTCCAACCATGCCATTTCACTATGTGCCTCTTGATAACATGAAAATATGACCAAGTGACAAGCAGTAATAACTTTGCTGAAGGACATCTTAGATTAACAATCTTAGTGTTTTTCTATTACTTACACCTCACCCTTCTTTACGCTATCTATTATTAACTGGTAAGTCACTTAATGAAGGAACCCAGCTTCCAAAAATAGAATGGAGCAGACAAATTTAATGCTACCTTTACCATTCAACTTAAATATAATAGTGGATTTAGGCAAGAATAAGCCTCTCTAGTGTAGCTCCCGTATTAATAAACTGTATAACAAAAGAAGAAAAATAATGAAAAGCTGTAAGAAGTCCCCACCCACCTACCTCAAGACTGCAGTAAAACCTACCAGCAAAGAACTTAACAGCACTATTATAAAATGTAAATCAGAGTATGAGCTTAATGTAATATATACAAATAATCAAATGAAACTACAGATCGTTTTTCAGTAATGTCAGCAAATTAAGTAATAAAGTCCAACACTACACACAGCTCATTCCTTGGCAACACTGTATATTCATAAACTGTATATCAGCATACAAAGTTAGTACTAACATTAGTCCACTTACCCACATTGTTGCCTTCACAATCCCTGAAAAATTAGGTTCCACTGAATCATTTTTAGAATAAGTATCAGAATCCTTTCAAAGGCTAAAAGTAAAACTTTCATGGACTCAGGCAACATATCAGGCAATATTATCATCAGTGCCAAGTAAGCTTTATCCGAGTCTCTACATAAACTGTTCAACTACAGCATATCCACAGGGTTTGTGCCAGATGCCTGAAGAATACAGAGAGTGACTCACATACACAACAGCCACCTCTCTATGGCCTCAAGTCATTATAGTCTGGGTAACTACAGGCTCATAAGCCTCACCATCCTTATATGCAAAGTCATAGAACATGTCATAGTTCAACTAATTTATGTGGACATCGGCAACTTAACTTATCGAGACCTCAATCCGTTTAGTTTTGAGAATGGTAATCCTGGTCTCCTGAACCAAATAAGCTTATTCAAAAAAGTTAGAGAGGCTGCGGGCAATGATCATACAATCACACTGCTCATCGTGACCTAGCCAAGGCTTCTGATGCTATCTTCCATGTAGGCAGTATAGAAAAAATACATAAACTTAATGTAAGCCTCTATGGTCCAGCGGATTACAAATCAGCTATCAAACAGATCCAAGTTGTGAAAATGGTTGGTACCCTCTACAAATGCCAAATTTTAACAAGTGAGATACCACATAGTTCAGTTCTGCTCTCTGTTCTCTTCAGCATGTATTCAGCACAGATCCAAGTCAATATCCCAGAAGAGTGGATGACCAGGTTTGCTGATGATTGCAAGTTGAGCATTAGCGTCTACCCATCCTTTGAAAATAAACATCTCCAGCAAGGGCTCAGATATACACATACCTACAGTACTGAAAATGGTCTCACATTAAATACACAAAAGTGCTGCATAGTAGTTTTTGACAAAAAATCTTCTCCCACCTTGTAGATTATAAGTGATACTCCTCTTCAGATAAATATGATCATGAGAGATCTGGGTACTTATGTAGAAAAATCTCTCTCATTCAATCATCATGTTTCCACCATAGTCAGGAAATTCTTCACTCAAACCCAGTTAATTACCAACGGAATATCTTCAAGATCCAAAGAAGTTATACTGCTTTGGTATGTACAACTCCATGCATAAAATTCAACTGAAAACCCACTCAATATTTTTATCTAAGAAAATTAAAGGCCAGAAAATCATTTAACTGTCCTGATAAGAGCTGCAAGACTCTCCTTATACTTGTTAGCCTACTGTGGAGCCCCAGGTCTTGCTTTTTGAATAATGGAATACATACAACTATTTGATCTCCTATTTCTCAACAAAATAATTAATATTATATATGATGCTCAATATCTTTAAAGCTGTACAAATTAAATAATACTCAATATTACCCAAGCTGTAGCAACAACTTTCTTTAACATCATCTAAGGTTTCACCTTGTGTAATGTAATAACTTGAAAGTCGTTTGGGTTTGGAAATGTTACTGTGCATATTATTAATTGGTTATATCACTTAGTTAAGGAATTCAGCCCCAAAAATGTAATGAAACCAGAAGGAGCTACAAATGCTAAAAGTAAATATACAATAAAAAGATGCCATAGGTGTGAGTCTGATAAGCGAGCACTAATACGTTACTTTGGTAAGATTAATCTTATACTTCCCTCGGTAGTCAAGTAGAAGCAAGTGTCCTGATGATGACAAAACAATCAACACCCATTATAAAAGCTCAAAGAGAACTTTAAGGATGGAATTAATTAAAGGAAACCTTCATCTTAGAACTCAAAATATGTTTTTTATTGCATCCTTGATTTCTGAACTATTATAATCCATTGGGATCACTCTAAGTGCTTCTTATAAAAAAGTACACATCTTTTTCCACTAAATGACCATCATCTGGCCTGTCATATTAACATGATCTTGTTCTCCTGCTTTCACTTCTCCTTATTAGAATCCATTTCAAGTCCCATTTATATGAGTCCATGCTAGACAGTAATGTGAGTTTCAGTCATCTTACACACCTTCTGTAACAGGAATGTCTGTATTTTTCCTTGATTGACCCCCATTTATTTTTGCAGAGCCTGTTTTATGCTATTCACAGCAGTTATACAGCTACAGCCAAAGAAAGTAGCTAAACCACAGGTTTTTGTAAGAGTAAAAACTTGTAGTTTGTCATCTGTTGATAGACCCTTACCCACACTTCTCCTGAAGTATCAGTACTGTCACTGCAGTGGTTGAACCTCGCTGGGACATACATGAGTAACAGCAGTTACTGGAAATGAAGGGACTAAAGTAATTCTGCTATTCCTCAGCATCTACAGTGTTTTATTTGTTTATTTATTTTTGTCTTGGATGTTGTAGAATTAAAAAAAAACTATTTTTATTACTTGCATAAGTAGTTAACTTTTATTTTACAACTGATGTTATATTCTTTTTTCCATTGCAAGGTGTCACTGTTCTGCATTTATATATAGAAAACAGCCAAAATTCTCATCTTCAGTTTGTGTTATTACATTTTATTTTATTATATTCCAATTATTCTTCCTCAATCAGCAGTAATGCTTCCTGTACTGCCCATGTAAGGACATCTTTGCCATAGTTATGCCCCTTTATAATGCAACAAACATAGCAGTGGGACTAACCACAGCAACACTAAGACTAAAACAAATGTATGGCAAAAGCACCTCAGCAGGTACAGAAGTGAACAACCCTCCTGCAGATCACACCATACAATGATCAACTGTGTCAGTTTCCATCAGCAGTAAGTCAAAATATAGAGGGTTATGATCAGGTCTATGATCATAACCACAAATGTGTTCAGGACATGGATGTCAAAGAAATTAACCTCCAGAGCAAAGCTTGAGAGGTAAAACTTGGCATTCATGTCAAGAACACATAGTAATGGGTTATTATCGGTGAGGATATTATTGGTGAAACATGATCATAACTCTTTATAGTGCATAGAGTTTTATCTACTCCATGCATCTTCTGTTACAAAAAAAAGCCAAAGTATTTTACCAGTTTCAAAAGCCAGTAAAGCACTTAGACAGTACTGTCGCATAGACACCAAATATTGAAAAAAATCAGGGAAAGCTTTTAAATACTACTCTAACTTAAATAATTACTTACAGACTGATGTAATTAACTTATATGTGCATAGAAGGAAAGATATTCAGGAACTGTTAACAGTGAAGAAGCATCCTTTCTTATAGCAGACTGTAACAGGGCTTAATGTGTGTGTAACATTTGCTACACACCTCTGGAAGTGCCATTAAAGTTGTGTCTCGTGCTATAGAAACCCACAGCAGGTTTATCTTTTTTCCAAGTCTGGAGCATAATCACGGTGCTACATGCACCACAACAATGTTGTACATTAGATAACCACAACTTCACTGTATGTAACAGCAAAGTGCTACAAGTTCATTTTTTTTAATATTTTTATTAGCTGTTTCAAACACTAATATAAAGGAATAAAATTATTATTTAACAATCTTAATAAATTCTCACTTAAGACCTAGGAAACTTAACTTGATATAAAAGAAAAAAAACATATTAGCATGAGTCCATACATAAAATATCACATATGTTCTTTTTTATATCTATCACCACTCCATTACGTAAATTGCCAAATTCCTGCCTTCACTTAAACCTCACTCCTCTTCCTCTTCCCAGACATTGTTCTGCTGCTCTGATCCCACATTTATTATTTATTTCCATGTAATTTGCTCCTTCTCTTTTCAAAAGATCCCACTCCCAGTTCTTCTTTGTTACAATATTCAGTACTTCAAATACAGTTGGTTTAGATTTGGATTTCCATTTTATGATAACTGCCTTTTTGACAGCCACCAGAATTAAATTTAACAAAGCCTCACTATGTCTAGGCAATTCAGATCCTACATCCCAGCTCAAAAGAATTATTTCCTTAGTTATACCCATTTTCTGCCCAATCTTCCTGAAACAGTACTCTGTGGGGAATTTCTAAAGTCTGCCAACTCATTACACTCTCAGAAAGCACAGTTGTGTACACTTACCATAAATGTAGATGTTCCAGTGTCTTCACTGTTGCAGTCATCACATTTGGGTTATCCCTGCCAGGGTAGCCCTTGGCCGGCCTGAATACCAGAGACTTATTATTTCTCCGTCAGTTGCTGTCACTTGAGGACTGACAGCAGGTCGTCAGTGGTATAAAGGAAGGCAGCTGATGCCATTACATCAGTTTTTCTTGCCCTAACCAGTAAGGAGGCCAGGCTCTGGTGGCAGAATCCCACCAGTGGAAAATAAATACCAATATGTCACTTGTAAGTAAAGGAGAACAACAAGGAAGAATGGTAACAAAAAAAAAAAGGGGGAAGGAGGGAGGGAACCCAGGACTGCAATAGTGAAGACACTTGAACATCTGCATTTATGTAAATGTACACAACTGTACTATGTTCTTCGTGTTTCACTGTTGCAGTCATCACATTTGGGTAGATTCCCAAAGTTGAGGAAATGAGTGGAGGCAGTCAAGGCAGCTAGGGACTGGCTAGCATGCCCTGCAAGACTGCAGAGGCAAAACCTGTCCTGTATTTGGAAAAGAGAGTCAGGTGGCAATGCTTGGTAAAGGTGTGGACAGATGTCCAGGTGGCAACCTCCAGGATGTCCCTGGTGGGGACTCTTTTGAGGAAAGCTGCAGCGGTGGAGGCTGCTCTGGTGCAGTGTGTTCTGACCCCCTTGGGGGAGGCTTGCCATGCTGTTTGTAGCAGAAATTGATGCAGTGTGCTATCTATTTGGAAATGGTTTGCTTGGAGATGGCTTTGCCCTTTGCCCCTGAAGCAAAGCTAACCAGCAGCTGATCAGATTTTCTGAAGGGTTTAGTCCTGTCCAGATAGTATCTGAGCTGTCTGTGCACATCTAGAGAGAGTGTAGAATCCTTTCCCCCTTGTTTTGAGGGTTAGGAAAGAAGGTGGGCAAATGGATGGATTGATTGAAGGCCACACTGGACACCACCTTAGGCATGAAGGATGGATTAGTTCTGAGGGATACCCTGTCTGCATGGAAGCTGATGAAGGGTTCCACTGCCATGAGTGCCTGTAGCTCAGAGACTCTTCTGGGTGAAGTGATGGCCAGGAGGAAGGCTCTCTTTCAGGAGAGAAATTTTAGCTCTGCAGAAGAAGCTGGTTCAAAAGGAGGCAGGGTGAGCTTTTCCAAGAAAAAGTTAAGGTCCCAAGCTGGTGTTGGTGCCCTTCTGGGGGGCCTCAAGTTGTTAGCCCCTCTGAGGAACTGTTTTATGAGCGGGTGTCAAAAAAGAGGCTGCTCGGTGGGAAAATGAGCTGAAATAGCAGAGGCATGAATTTTTATAGAGGAGAAAGCGAGACCACAGTGTAGTAGGTCAGCTAAGTAATCCAGGATGAGAGGGATGGAGGGCTGTGGGGTATTGGCCCCATTAGCCTGGATCCAGGTGCAGAACCTTTTCCATTTATCTGCATAAGTCTTTCTGGTGCTAGGGCATCTTCCATCTCAGATAACATCCAGAACCTGTTTACTGAGGATGGCAGATTGGTCAGGGGTCAAGGTATAACCCAAGCTGTCTGCAATTGGGGGTGCATGAATTCCTGATCCTTCTGGGTTAGGAGGTTTGGAATCTGAGGAAGATTTCATGGGGGCAGTGGGGACAGGCTGCGCAGCAAGGGGTACCAGTGCTGTCTGGGCCAGTCTGGAGGTATGAGAATGGTCCTTGGTTTTTCCTTCCTTATTTTGAGCAGTACCTTGGGAATGAGAGGTATGGGAGGTAGGGGAGGGAAGACATAGACCGAGAGGTTTACCCAAGGGAAGGACAGGGCATCCACTTTCAATTACATGTAGTGATGCTCTCTGGTGCAGAATTTGCTGAGCTGATGGTTGGTGTGGCAGGCAAAGAGGTCAACCTCCGGGGTTCCCCATTTCTGAGTTATTTAGGAGAAGGGGTTTCTGTTGAGGTGCCACTTGTGGGGGATCAAACGTTTTCTGCTTAATTAGTCTGCCAGGGAGTTGAGAGAGCCTGGCAGATATTGTGCTAACAGGTGTAGTTCCACAGAAGAGGCTGCAAATCCACAGGATCATGGCCAGCCTGCACAGCAGGTAGGAGTGAGTCCCTCCCTGCTTGTTGATGTATCACATCACAGTGGTGTTGTCTGTTTTGATCAGGAGAACCCCTGGAGAGAGAAGGGGGTTTGAAGGCTATCAAGGCCTGCTGCACAACCATCATCTCTTTTTGACTGATGTGCAGGGGGAGTTACTGGGGGTTCCATTGGCCCTGTATGCACCTGCCATCCAGATGTGCACCCCAAGCATAGTCTGATGTGTTGTGGTGAGGGTCTGTGTGGCGGGGTATGGGGAGGATGGCAGTCCCCTGTTGTGGGAGCAGGCTGTTGCCCACCAAAGAAATTCCTTCCTCAGGCAAGGAATAATAGGTAGAAGAGTTTCCAGATCTTGAGAGTGTTGACACCAAAGGCTCTTTAGGTACCACTGAAGTTTCCTCATATGCAGTCTAGCATATGGAATAAGGAGTATGCAAGATGCCATGAACCCCAGGGCTTGCAGGATTTCCCTTGCAGAAAGTTGGGGCCTGGTGGCCAGTTGAGAGAAGTAAGCTGATAGGAAACTTTGTTTCTCTGGTGTTAGGAATGCCATCTGGAATGCTGTGTCCAGACTTGCTCCCAGGAAGATTGTCTTTTTGATGGGTACCTGTTTGGATTTATTTTCGTTGATTGTGTACCCTAGTGAAGTTAGTAGGTCCTTTACAAAGGCCAGGTCTTTGAGCAACTTTTCCTGGCTGTCTGTCTGAATAGGGCAGTCGTCTAAGTAGGGGTAAATGTGAATATTTCTTTGTCTGCATAAAACAATGGCTGGAGCCAGGCATTTTGTGAAAACTCTGGGAGCAGTAGATAAGCCAAAGCAAAGCGCAGAAAACTGAAAGTGTTGAGATCCTGCCCTGAAGCAAAGATATTTTCTGCAGGACTCCCTGATGGGAGGGTGGAGGTAGGCCTCTTTTAGGTCCTGGGTGGCTAACCAAGGGTCCTTGGAGAGCATGGGTAGCAGCTGCTGGACGGTGAGCATTTTGAATTTTGGGATCACCAGGAAGGTGTTTAGAATGGATAGATCGATGATGGGGTGTCAGGTGCCCTCTTTTCTGGGCTCCAGAAAAAGTCTGGAGTAGAACCCTTGGCCTATCTGCTCTGCAGGAACATGCTCTACTGTCCCCAAGGAGAGCAGGGAATGCATTTGTTTTTGAGCCTCTACTCACTGATTTGGTGGAAGATCTGGGAAACCTTTTGGGGTTGGAAGGGGATGGAAGGAGAATTTGTACCCCTGAGACACAATGTTCAGAACCCATTTGTCCTTGGTAATGGTGGCCCAGGTGCTTGAGTGAAAGGAGAGTTTTCCTCCTAGGGGGTATGTGATGGTGGGCAGAGGTGTGGTCGAAAGGGGGTGAGTCATTGCAAATTCTTACCATAAGGTGGTGGCTTAGAACTCCCTGGTTTTGAAGTGGAGGCAGTCCACTGCTTAGATCTTTGCAACCCCTAGGACTGCTGTCTTGGAGGTCTGTTTCCATGGGGCCTAGGCTGGCCCTATTTACTAGGTGCAGGAAAGGACCAGCGCTTGGAGGGAAAATCCCTGCTGAACCTAGGGGGCTGTACCTGTAAGAAATCTTTAACAGTTTGCATAGATTTTGCTTTTTCTTCCATCTTTGTTAACACATCTTCTGCTTTAGTACCAAATAAGCTATCTTTGTGCAAGAGTGATTCCAACAATTTTGATTTGACATGGTCTGGCAGTGGTTTGTTCCTTAAGCCATGCATGTCTTCTAAGGACAGATCCAGAAACTGCTGCACTGCAAGAAGCTTCTAGGGTGTCAAAACCGCAGTGCAAAGTGTGTTTAGTTACTTGACCAGCAGAGTGCATTAATTCCTGTAAATCTTTAGATTCTGCCCATGCAGGAAAGGAGGAAATTTTTTGTTTAAGGAGTTTCAAGGTATGTTGCTGATATTTAAGCATACAGAACTGACAATTTAGTTCCCTGATAGCAAAAGTAGCTGAGGTGTATACTTTTTTATCCCATCTGTCCAGTGCTCTGGAATCCCTGTCTGAGGAGGTGGGATTCTTAGCTGAAGTAGCTTTAATCCCGTTTGGGCCTTGAGTAATTGCCTCAGGGTCTGCTGTTAGATTTTTAAAAAGATATTTGTGAGAGTCAGGGACTCTGTAGTACCTGCCTGTTTTTTTGGGAGCAGGAGGGAGGGCGTCTGGATCAAGCTGGATTCAAGGAAGACATCATCCACCACATCTAGGACTGGAGGGATGGCTAAGGGCCTGTGCTGTGGAAGGTCCAGGAACTCTCTGAGTCTCTTTTTAGACTGTGGGTAGTCTTGACTCTCCCATTGTAAATGTTCCCTTAAAGTTCTCTGGGGAGAGGCTGAAGGAACAGATTCCTCTGCATCAGAATCCTCATACGTAGAGGGGGGCTGCATGTCTTCATAGTCAGATGCATTGGATTCATCTGACTCTTGTTCAGACAAAACTACTGGGGATAGATCTCTTTTTCTTTTTGAGGGAGTGGCTTGGCTTCCCCTAATCAGCATGATAAGGTCCTCTGCCATTTTAAGGATTTGAGACTGAGGCAAGGGAGCAGGCACCAGAGAAGGGGAGGTAGTCGGTTTCTTAGGGGTGGTTGAATCCCTAGGCATAAGGAACTCGGTTGTTTTAGAAAAAACAGTAGCCGTGAAAAAAGACATCAGTTTATGTCTGGATTTGGTATTACGAAGGACTTCCTTGGAAGCCAGTGCCTGCACAGCGACTCCGGACCCATCCAAGGTAGAGACGACCGCAAGATCCTTAGACAAAGAAAAGTTCTGTGGCATACCAGACTCTGAAAGGGTCTCAGTAGTGGTCTGCAAATTAACTGAAGCGGGCATCAGGGGCTGCAAAAGCACCTCATTGAATTCCGGAGGACTGATGACTAGCTTAACGGTAGTATCGTCGGAAGGTTTAGCCCTGTGCAGTCTGTCTCTATCTTTATCTTTACTTTTTTTCGGAAGATCTGCTGTCAGATAGCTTACCAAAGCCATATCAGAATTCGAGGAGTGTAAACGGAAATATTTGGCTACAATAAGGGTCCAACGACAAATAGTTCTGGCATTAAACAAAGCACAGAACCTACAACGAGGGATGTTGTGGTCTGGGCCTAGACAACTGATGCAGTGAGAGTTGAAGTCCTGGTGTGGTATTTGCTTTCCACAGGCGAGACAATTATTAACTTTTTCTGACATCAGTTAATGCAATAAAAAAGGATCCCCAACTGGGTACTTAGCTTTTGAAGACTTCAACTTCAATTCAAAAATGAAACTCAGGTAGCAGCCGACCGGCACTCATGCAAACTGCTTCTGCTTCAGGCTCCATGGCAAAAAAGATGGCTGTAATGGCATCAGCTGCCTTCCTTTATACCACTGATGACCTGTCATCAGTCCTCAAGCGAGAGCAACCGACGCAGAAATACTAAGTCTCTGGTATGCAGACCGGCTGAGGGCTACCCTGGCAGGGATAACCCAAATGTGATGATTGCAACAATGAAACACAAAGAACATCATATGTTTCCAATTACCTCTTTCATTCCCATCACATATCCAGTTTTTGACATCTACCTAATGAAAAGTTCTTTGGAGCCTACTTGTGGTATACCTATGCAAGTACTTCCATGCAAAAATTCTACACCTTCTAGTCTGTGCTGCATAGTTGGAAGATATAGGTATTCTCTTCTATCATTCCCTTGTAAAGTGCTTATCCAAGCTCTCTTCCCAACCTTTTCTAGACTCCTCCAATTGATTCTTATTGTTATTATGCAATATTTTAGATGCCCTTCTAATTATCTTTATTTAACAGCAGGTTCTATTATAGATTCAACTGAAAAGTCTACCAGAGCATATCTTTCACTTAGGATTGCCCTACAGCTTTTTCTTTGCCTATACTTTAATATTCTTAGCAGGGAAGACAGTCTCTAGCCTACAGTCCAAATATCTTCTTGGTCTCATCTTATGCAATTACCTTTCCCTCTATAATTATTTGCTTCCATTACCATTAGTTTTTTCCAATAAATTCCAGCTCCCTCTCACTCATTCTCTGTGCCCCTACTTGCAGTCTTCCCTATTGGTTAAATCTCTTTTCTCCATTCTCATGTTGGCTTAGTTCATAGAATGCTTTCTGCTACTTTATTAATATAATATTTTGTATGGCTGTTGTTATCATAGGTTCATAGGTTCATAGGTTAGTACTAGGCTAAGTGCCCTTGCGAGCCATTGTAAGCCTAGCCAATTATCCCTTGTGAGACTCAAACCCTGCACCTTGTGTTTGTAAGGCAAACACCTTAACCATTAACTATCGTTAAAGATCTGCATCCAAAATCACACTCTCTCCTTATTTCTTGAATTTCCCCCTTGATTCATCATCATCCCTTTCCACTGTGAATTATAACTTTCGGCTTGTCTTATGTATATGAACTTTAATGTGTAGCTCTAAAATATTTCTTTAAATCAGATGATACTAAAGTACCTTGTTCAATTGGAAGGATCAGCTTATCTCACTTAACCATTGTTCTCTTTCCCTACCAGACAAAGTCCCTCATTTCCTTATTAATTATTGTCCAAAACTTCCCTTCTGGTTGATAATTTCTCAGTTTTTGTATTATCTTTTGTTTAGTCTCTTCCCACACATCCTTAGTTGTCATAACAGAAGCCTTTTTAATCCATATTCCTAAACACTTCATCTAATTGTGTCCCCATAAATATTGGTATTCCCAAACCAATTAATGTGTGGGTACATTATTTATAGATATAACCTTTGTTTTATCTTCATTAATTTCATTGCCTGAAAAGACATGAAACAGTCTCATATTTTTCCACAATACTAAAATGTCATTTTCTAGATTTATCAGGTACAAAATAATACTCTCCGCAAATAAAGCCAACTTTTTTCATTACCATGCAAATTATATCCTTGAATTTCTGAGTCCCTTATTTACTTTGCCAATAGCTCTAAATATAAAACAAATATCAAAGGAGAAAGAGGGCATCCCTGCCTAGTTCCTCTGTTCAAACACAACCTATCAGAGAGGAACCCACCCACTTTAATTTTTGCCTCTGATCCCTCATATATCCTCCTATTTAACCTTATTATTGTATCAGGGAGTGCAAAGGTTACTACTGTTCTACTCATAAAATCCCAGCTTTGTCTGTCAAATGCTTTCACTGCATCAGCACCCACAAACGATAGTGGTATTTTCTTACATTCTGCTTCCCTCTGGATCATCATTGTTCTGTTAATGTCAAATGTTTGCCTCCCCTTCCACAAAACCACATTGATCCATATCTATAAATTTTGGCAATACCTTTGCCATTCTTTCTGCTAAGACATAAACACTTTGTAATCATGGTTTAAAATGAAAATGGGTCTATATGAAGCTTGGTCCAATGGGTCTTTACTATCTCTAGGTATTATAGCTATCACAGATTTCTTCCAAGGTGTTGGTGCTTCTCCTTCTTTTAAAATACTGTTAAATAAAACTTTCCAGATATTTATCATGTTCTTTCTACTAACTTCCAAGCATCCACAGAAATACAATCTGTTCTTGGAGACTCCTGTAGATAGATTATACCCCACTGTTTTATCTCATTTCCTCTTACCTTAACTGCTAATTGTTCAGCTTCTCTGTCTCTAACCTTGGCATACTTAAGTCTTCCATAAACATTTCCATTTGTGTTCTTTCTTGATTTCCACATTTCTCTGCTTTATACAAATTTTCATAAAGCTTCTGAAATACCTCTATTACTTCTACAGGATCTCTGGTTATTTTTTTTTTCTTGTTATAGGCTTCCTAGGTTTGGCAATAACCTTTCTGTTTTCTGTTGCCTAGCACTAAAAGTTTTTTTTCTCTGCTCTGGAGTTATCAAAAGAAAAAAAAAACATTGTACAACAGTCTTTCTACACTCATGCATATTATCCATGTACTCCCTTATTTTCTATTTAGCACTCTGCAGTTGCACCTCTTCTTGTTCTGTGGGACTCTCCTTATCCTGCAATACTTTAACCTTTGTCAGTCCCTATAAATAATTCATAATTACTACTTAACCAAACCTCTTTTTCTTTTATTTCTACCCTATGTCTAAACTCCATTTTCATGTTATCCCACTCACTAGTTATAACTTCTGAAGCAATGTCTCTCTTCCCCAATAACACTCAAATAATTTGCACTACTGTTACAGTTTTGGGCCTTAGAAATTAGATACCTGCTGAAACCAACCCAATTAAGCAAACTTCTACCAAGGTACAGCTGAAGTCGATGACACAAGGAGATGAACTACACACATGGTTTTCTCTCATGTGTGCAGAACAGTGCTCAAGTTTGGAGAATCATGGTCTTATACATTTGACATTCATATACAGTAAACTCTCAATGAACCGGCACCTATGGGGATTGGTAGATGCCGGATAACTGTAGTTTCTGGTTGCTTGACAGTTGCTATTAAAAACAGGCCTGACTAATACTGTACCCTATACTAGTTGTTTGGTTTGACTTCTTTTCAGGTTGGGGAGAGAGGGAGTTTATTCCTATCTTCCTTTTTAAAACTATAAAACTCTAAAAATGTAAGGTATGTTTCTGCATGGGGGGGGGGGGGGGGGCTGCAACACATGAAAATTGCACTGTATTTCTTCAACTTTTTTGCCAGTTGCTTGAGTTCCAGCAGTTAACTGAGAGTTTACTGTATTATTAAATTAAAACATGATCAGTCCTTCCTCTCCCTCTAAGCTGTACAATGATCACGAGTAAGTTTTTTTGTATTTTGCTCAAATTCTAGGCTAGAAGATCAGTTTAAAACTCATTTTTATTGGTGTATACACTAAAGTGTCATATATCTACTGTAAGCAAAAGTCTTGTGGAAGCCAAACAAATTGAGCCTGAACCCTGAATGTCTGTTTAATGTTAACTCAATACATAAGTATCTCTCGTGTACTGTAAATAAAAGAATATTGAAATTTTAATTTAATGTTAACATAAGACACAGGTGTTTCTTGTGTATAGTAAGCAAAAAAAGGAAGCATTTCACATTTAACCTAAAACAGTTTCTCCTGATGTGAAAATGTGAGTACTGAGCTCACAGATGGAGAGATATGTATGCTTACTGTACATAAACAAGTCACAAACTAGGTTATGACCAGGTCATCTCAATCTCACATTTTAATTTCTAGAAATATATGATGCTTTCAGTTTTACTTTATGTTTGTATTGCAATATGTTTAATGTTCTACATAACTATATTTATTCTGTTTTCAACATAATTTTGTAAATTAAAAGCAGAGATATGGCTACTTACACTACACCTGTACAGAATCACAGGGTTCTGCTGACAGGGGGGAATACCTGCAGCAAGGTTGTAGCTAGAAATTCTACTTTGTACTCAAAGACTCTTGTTTTTCTGTCCCAAACCAATCTGACATTTAGAAATATGAACAAATCTGTTCAGTATGTTGCCCCAATCACTTAAAATGTATGTGTTATTTTCAACAATGTTTTCTATTAAATATACTGATTTGCAAGGTATGTATTTGTTGTTTTGGACACTAATTTAGAAAGTTGTAGACATATTATGACCGAAAAATATAACATACTTGATCTGCTGTATCAATATCAGTTTTATTTTCTTGTATGTAGCTTTATGTATAATTTGGATAAAATCACATCCTTGTCAATATGCATAACACCTTATTAAAAGGTTTTCTTTTAATATTGCAATAAATACTGATTTAATAATGCCATTGTATTAAACTCAAGAATGTAAGGGAGACCAGCTTTGTAAAACAAAAAAGATATTCAAACAGCAGCACTGATATAAAGCATGCAACAGCTTTTATTTTATTGTGTAAAACTACTATACAGTCTGGTTTATACACTGTGTAAAATCATAGCAATGTGATTTCTAAGACAGATTTATAGTGCAGACCTAATAATAATATATGCATTTAAAAGGTTATGTTGATATTATAGACCCTGCCTGAAAGTCAAAAGGACGATATCCTTCATCACTGGGAAAAACTGCAAAGTTATTGTGAAAGTCACCATAAACAAAAACGAAAACACCCAAAATCTCTTCACAAATGGAACAGACTTACTGTATTGGTCACAGCCGTTGGAGATGGGTGTGCTTAATTGTCAATCAGTTTTGACCAATCAATTACTTTCATCAGAATGTTATGCTGGCTATTAAATTAATAACTTTTCATTGACCCTGTGGGTAAATTTGCAGTCTCCCATCCATTTGTCCAAGTTCCGCTTGAATAGGTTTAGAGAGGAGCTCTGCTTCACGTGAATTGGAAGTTTATTCCAGAGTAGCTGCAATCTCTGAGAGATATAGCTGTCTTTCCAGCATGTTCGGTTCATGTCAAAGGCTAGGTTAAGATCCATACAGCAAGTGGCTCTTGTGCAATTTATTTATTATTATTTATTCCAGTTTGATGACGGGGAGGTCAACTGGGCTCGGGGAGCCCATTTTCAGTGGAGGCCCGGGGAGAAAAGCTCCAATACATAGTTTAGTTACATGAATAATTATAAATAAACTTTGTATTACAATCAACAGGTAACATTCAGAAAAGAAAACAGTTACAATTTTGTTTAGGTGAGAAAGACAGGCATATAGCATAGTGGCTAGATTTTACAGTTTAGTTATATTTATATATATATGTGTATATATATATATATATATATATATATATATATATATATATATATATATATAATCTACATTTGTGAGAGAGTTAGCTACGTGAGAAGGTTAGCCAGGAGTATAAGCGGAGGAGAGCTTAAGAGGTATGGGGTGAAGAGTACAATTGCATTTCTGTTTAAATAAAGGCAGGAATGAAGTAGAGGTTTAAAGTTTTCAAGGTTGTCACAGGTCCTCAGTGTGGAGGGGAGAGCATTCCATTTTTTAGCTAAGGAGAAGGATAGCAGAAGCTGACCAGCTGGGCGCTTGGGTTTTTGGATGGTGATTAGGTTTTGGTGGGTAGATCTAAGGGTTCTATGGGAGGTATAAGGTTGAATAATATGGGATAGCACAGGACACTTAGTAGGCTGGAACAGTAGTCTGTGGGCTGTGGTGAGTTGGAGAAAGTCAAGTTGGTTGGGGAGTTCAAACCAATTTAATGAGTGAAAGGAGGTACAGTGATGAGAGGAAGATTTGGCTTTGGTAGCAAATCTGGAAATTATATTGAAACATACTTCCAGTTTGGAGGAGAGTGAGGAGGATAAATTAGTAAGCAGAGGAGCACCATACAGTAGAGAGGGAAGGAGATAGATTGAGGTGAGAGTTAGTCTGGTAGCAGGAGAGAGGAAGTCGTTGTTTCTATAAAGTAGGCCAAGTTTTATGTGAGTTTTCTTAATGTTTAGCTGGACGTGAGTGTTAAGTTTTAGGTGTTCATCAATGGTGACACCAAGAAGTTTGGCGGAGGGAGCGACCTCTATAATGGAGTTGTTATGGCTGGTAATTTGTAGTGAATTTTTATCAATAGGGGAGGATTTTGAAGGAGATAATAGAAGGATTTTAGTTTTGTTGGCATTTAGAGAGAGGTGATTTTGGAGCATCCAGTTTTCGGTGGTTGAGAAGGCTGTTTGTGTCAGTAATTGGAGATCTGTTAGGTTAGAGGTGCAGCAGATCAAAGTAGAATTGTCAGCATATTGCACAATTTTGGTATTAGGTATGGCTTTGTGAAAGTCGTTAATAAAGATATTGAAAAGCACTGGGCCAAGTATGGAGCTTTGGGGTACTCCAGTGGGGGTAGGAAGGAAAATGGAGGTGCCCTGGCCCCACTTTACCGCTTGGGACCTATCTGAAAGATAGCTGAAGAACCAAGAAAGTGTTTTGTGGGACAGATTGAGATTAGACAGATGATTTAGTAGGTGGGTATGGGAGATGGTATTGAAGGCTTTAGATAAGTTCAGCAGAACTGATACTATTTTGCCTGTGTAAAGAGCTAAATTGACAGTATGTAAGAAGGAGAGAAGGGCGGTGTTGGTACTGTGTCCAGGGTGGAAGCCGTGTTGGGTCGGAGAGAGTAGTTGGTGTTTGGTAAGGAATGGCAAGAGTTGAAGATTTATGCATTTTTCAAGATGTTTGGAGATTAGGGAGAGGATGGCTATGGGGCAGAAATTAGATATGTTACAGTTTGTGCCACCCTTGTGAAGTGGAAGAATATATACAGTGTGCCATAGTTTGTGTACATAGGATTCAAGTAGGGATCTATTGATCAGGATGCTGATAGGGCGAGCAATACCATCGCAGGCTATTTTTAAGAAGGAGGACGGAATGTTGTTGAGGAAATGAATCAAGGCTTAAGTTTAGAGAGTAGTTTCTTTATTAGGTAAGTAGTGATGGGTTTGAGTTCAAAAGAAGGGGGAGAGGAGGGAGAGGAAGATTGTGGGGTAGAGGGTTATTGTTGGGAAAGGTCTTGGTTAGGTCAGCAACAGAAGAGGTGAAGAAGGAATTGAATTGTGAGGCAATTTCAATGTCGGATTTGCTAGTGTCGGGACAGGGATTGTTTTTTGTACCTGGCCTAAGGAGGGAATTAATTGACTCCAAAATTGTTTGGGGTTTTTTTGCATGATTTACTTGTAGTTTGATGTAGTAAGACTTTATGTCTTTAATAATGTGTTTTTTTGGCTAGGTTTCTCCGCTGTTTATATTTAAGTAAGATTTCTGGCTGTTTATATTGGAGGCATGTTTTCCAGGTTTTTGTCTCTTTGTAGCATAATCTTTTTGGTGTCTTTGGTAAGCCATGGTGAGGAATTTGAGGTGTTTACTGGTGGACTTATTGTAGGTGCTAGGGCGGCTTGTTGGAGAGAAGTCTGGTCCTTGATTAGGGTGAATGTCGCCGGCTAAGCAAAGGTAAGAGAGAAAAGGAATGAATATGTTTGGTTTGTACTTAGATAGACGTGTCTGGTAGAGAATAGGCTTAGGTTTGTAGTATTTAGTAGTGATTGGGAAGAGTCTTACTTTTAATACGAGGATAGGGAGGGAAGGAACTAAAGAGGCAGAGAAGCTGTGGAAGTGTGTTGTGTGGGGGAGGTGGGGAGGAAGAGGTGAAGGGTATAGATGGAAGTTGGTATATGAGGTGGCATGGTAAAGTGGTAGTAGAAGAAGGATGAGGATAGATGTGGAAATAAGGATTTTAGGAGATGGAGAGAGCATGGTAGATGGAGTCTGTCAGATGTAATAGAGAGGAGGTAATGGGACTTAGGTGGGAGGTGGTAGTGAGAGTTAGGTAGGTTGGAGGAAGGGGCAGAGAAAAGGATTGGATGGTGGTGAGAGGGAGGGAATTTAGGAGGAGAATAAATGTAGGAGCACTGGGGGTGGGTGGAATTTGGGGGTAGGATAGGGGAATGGAGTGGGATGGAGCAGCAGGGTGAGAGAGACCAGTTGAGAAAGTATCAGCCACTGTTGTTCAAGCTGAAGTAAATAGGTTATTTAATGAAGACTGTAAGGAAAAATAGAGTCACAGTTTGTAAAAAATGTAGGGGGAGCTTTGTTCCTTAGTGTGTTTAATGTAGGGAGGGGGTGGTTATTATCAGGTTTTAGAGAGTGTGGAGTGGGATTTGAGAAAGTGTGTTAGTTTACAAGAGTGTGGAGATAAAGTTGGGCATAAAGGGCTTTAATAATATATGGGCTTTAGGCTAGCAGGTGCTGCCACCTACTGGAAATAGGAAGAATAGCAGGCAGAGATAAAAAGGGCAAGTCTCTTATAGATTATACTAGATAGTGTTCTGAGACTAGAAATCAGATAATACAGGGGGACAGGGTGCTTAATGGTCTGCGGTAGGCTGCTGATTTACACACATGGAAGGGCAGGCTAACAAATGAAAGTAGTCATAGGTAATTAAGTCTAGTGTAAGGCTACATACATTCCCAGAAAATTGTTTATGGGAGTCCTCACAGAAGTTCTTTTCTTATATGGCCCAGGTCAGCAGGCAGAAATATCCAGGAGAAAAACGTCAGAGGTTTTGCAGGAGGAAGTTCTTATATTCTAGAGGCTGGGAGGGACCTTCAGGAGTGGAGTTGTTGATGTGTCTTTCGGCTTTTCCCAGTTAGGGGTCGCCACAGCGGAATTCTGGTCCGCTAATGATTGGCAGTAGATTTTTACGTGCCAAGTTGCCGGCCCTGATGCACAACCTTCAATGAAGGTACGCCCATTCACGCATGTCTCCACGCAGAAGACGCTCTAGCTGAGAATCGAACAGGACAACATCTTACTGCAAGGTGACAATGCTACCGCAGCACCACTACTGCAGTAATTCCCAGAAAATTGTTTATGGGAGTCCTCACAGAAGTTATTTTCTTATATGGCCCAGGCTAGTAGGCAGAAATATTCAGAAGAAAAATGTCAGAGGTTTTGCAAGAGGAAGTCCTTATATTCTAGAGGCTGGGAGGGACCTACAGGAGTGGAGTAATTCCCAGAAAATTGTTTATGGGAATCCTCACAGAAGTTCTTTTCTTATATGGCCCAGACTAGCAGGCAGAAATATCCAGGAGAAAAATGTCAGAGGTTTTGCAGGAGGAAGTCCTTATATTCTAGAGGCAGGGAGGGACCTTCAGGAGTGGTGTACACAAGGCGAGTCAAGCAGTCCTACTGCGTAACCGACTCAGGGAGGAGAACGAAGTGGTCAATCCTAACCAGGGAGTTTGAAAATGGATTTGGCTTGTGGATGTGCAGTATAATCATCATGGAAGGTCAGAGACTGCCCTGTAGGCCATGCATAAGTTGCCTCTCAGCAGCCTATACAATACAGATTACAGTAACAAGGCTTTCAGTTTATCCACATACGTCATGGTTTGGAGGCCCTGTATTTTCTTGGTGAGAAGCCTCTGTGGTTTGTCCAGCTGCTGCAGGTGCCTGGTGAGGTACATGCAGAAGGGAGCATGGTACTCTGTTAATGGCCTGATGAGAGTTGAGTACAATGGAGTTATAACATCCTTAGATCTGGATGCAATGCCCTTACTTATGAGATGTGCAACGTAGAAGGCTTTCCTTACTACTGTGAAAACTTGGTGGTCGAAGTTCAGATTGCTATCTATCTGTGTTCCCAGCTCTCACACCACTGGGTTTGAACTTAGGGGATGCTGTCAATATTGTAATTAGCAGAGAATTCCGATTTGTCAAAGGGGATAATAATACACTTTTTTTGTATTTAGTTTTAGACCGTGCTTTGGCACCAGTCATTTGTCTGTGTTAGCCCCTCCTGTAATATGTTAATATCATTGGGGGACTCAATGAGTGCACCCAATTTGCAATCATTAATGAGCTTGGTAAGCCAAAGGCTGTCTTCTTTAGCCTGGACTTCCAAGAAACAGATTCTGAACAGTAACAGGCCCAGCACAGATCCTTGTGGCATGCCACTAGTGACAGGTCTACCGTTAGTGGTGGAATCACCAACTTTGACAGTATGTGTTCTGTCAGTGAGCCAACTGCCTACCCATCTAGTGACATAAGGGTTAATCCCCAAATGGGAGAGTTTCTCAATGATACCTGAGTGGGGGACTGTGTCAAAAGCCTTGGCTAGATCAATATAGTCAGTGTGCACTGTCTTACCTTCATCTGGGGCTTTGGTGACATTCTCAAAGTAGTCTACTAGGTTTAATAAGCATGATATTCCCTTAATGAAGCCAAACTTGGTTGAGTCTAGAGTCTGAAGGTCGGCTATGTCCTTGTTGATAAGGTCCATGAGGATTCTTTCCATGGCCTTGCAGATGAGGCTGGATAGACTTATGGATCTATAGTTCCCAGGGTCGGTTGATGGCCCCCCTTTTGTGCAAGGGGATTACTGTTGCTATTCTCTACTCTGCTGGAACAAAGCCAGTTCTCAGGCTATGCTTAAAGAGAATACCAAGTGGGTTTGCTAAGTCCTGTTTTAGATTGCTTAATAAGCAAACTGGGATGTTATCTGGTCCCATTGAGGCAATGTTTGTAGGCTTGGAGAGCAAAGATATGACCTGATCGCTACAGATACTAGGCAGAGGACTGGTGTCAGGTATGCTTTGAGGTATGGCTGGTGGGGGCAAGGGGGTGAAGTTTGCACCAAATCTGTCAGCTAGCAGGTTGGCAGTTTCCTCCAGTATAGTATGAGTGGTACCAACTACTACCAGTTTGGCACATAGCTTGGCATTCCCTTTCAGATTTTGGACATATTTAAAGAATGCCTTATGATTATCCTTCACAAAGGATGTTATGTTACCTTTATAATTAGCTTTAAAGG
The DNA here is from genome assembly GCF_019279795.1 of Protopterus annectens. Taxonomy (NCBI): domain Eukaryota; kingdom Metazoa; phylum Chordata; order Ceratodontiformes; family Protopteridae; genus Protopterus; species Protopterus annectens. The sequence continues at coordinate 152,677,010 of NC_056735.1, read as the reverse complement.
ACTTTACAATATTTCTGATTTGCCTGTCCAAGGTGTGTACGCAATTTTTCCTCTGCTGAGTTACTTCCCTCTTGTTCTTAGACATCAGTTTCTTCCTTTTGTTATATAACCTGTTTATACTTGGATGGCCTGTTTTTTTCTGGAGGACCTGGTTTTAATCCAGTCAGGCACAGCTGAGTCTGTACAGTTGCTTAAGTGTTTACACAGGGTATTTGTGTACACCTCTGTATAACAGTCATTGCTGTCTGTGACTGCAGGGGGGGTATAACACTTTTTATACCATTGCTTAGTAGGCTGCAGTTTGCTTTGGAAAAGTTTTTTTAGTTTTTTGCTTTTGTGATGGTGACAGGTTCAATAGTTACTTTGAATGAGACTGATTTATGGTCCAACCTTACCAGGGAGGGCATCACACAGGGGGGAGTGCAGTGACTCCCCCCCATGTTAGTGAGTACTATGTCTAGGACATTTGAGGCCCTTGTGGAGGCGCAGACTATCTGTTCCAGAGCATTTGCATTGACAAAGTCCAGGAACCTCTGGGCGAACATGTTCGTGCTCATGTGTGTCACCCAGTTGATGGAAGGATAGTTAAATTCTCCCATGACTGAGATGTTGGGCTGTATGGCAAATGAGTCCAGTACGTCCAGGTAGGAGTTGTGCTGTTCTTGGTTCATGGTGGGGGACCTATAGCTATCAATGATGTGGTATGGTATTTTGCCTATGGTTAATTGGACATGTGGTAGTTTAAGAGAGTCATACTTGTGACCAGTCTTGAGGTGTACTTAGCTTTAATGAAGATGGATACACCTCCATCTTTGGTTCGCTCACACTCATTTTGAGGTCTGAATGTGTGGAAGGCATTGTAGCCTTACATGGCCAGAGTACTCTCTGTGGCCTTGAACCATGTCTCAGTAACTGCACAGAAGTCAGCATCTTCCAAGGTTAATTAGTGATTCCAGGGAGTGCAATTTCATGTTTAGACTTATAGCATAAAGCAGCAGAACCTTGAGTTTGTCTCGAGTGGATTTTGTTATGTCAGAAATTTTGTTGTTTTGACGTTGCCTGAAAAAGGCACTATGGAGAAGGCAAGCACCTTTGGCCAGTATCTGAAAGCCTAGAGGCGACACCTGTAGACCATCTCTGGTAAAGCAGCATGGCCTGTCGACCATGCCTTCACAGGCTGACAGATACTAGACCCCCCGGACTGACATTACAAGTTAAGTGAATTGTTAAGTCAATCATTTTTTATTTATGTTGTGACATCATCCTGGTTAAGGTAGAATGCTGCTTAGGGCTCGGAGTCATGCCTGCCTGGGACACAAATCTGAGAGCTCAGTCATGTCCCTCCTCATATAGTCCAGAGAGGTATGTCTCATGTCATTCACCCCAACATGAACTACAACAGAGTCATAACAGTACTTGTTGTTGAGTGACTTGAGTGCATGTGTGATCTGATGGATTCTGGCACCTGATAGGCAGCTGACAGTGACCTTCTCCTTGTCCAGCCTGGTGAGGGGGATATCTTTGTGTCTCACTATGAAGTTGCCTATAATCAAGACCTTAGGTTTTGAGATGTTTTGCCTTAGGGGCTTATTTGCTGAGACACTGGTGTATGTATTATTATGTGTAGTGGTTTCTATTTGCATAGCAGTGTGTGCAAGTTGTTTACATTTAGGAGGTCTCTGATGTTTTGGTAGGCTTCTAGTGAGTACATCCGCATATGTGGGTTTATGTGTCGAGACCTCATTTTGTGTGAGAAGTGAAGTGTGTGTGCTGACAACCTGTTTGATGTCCAGTTTGTTGCTGTGTGAGAGAATTTATTCTAATTTCATAGTGTAATTACATCTCACACATAGAGTACTTGTTTGTTTTAGGAGTAAGTGGTTATCAGTATGCATGAGGCAATTACTACATTGCCTCAGGATGCCCATGTCAATCAGGCTAACCAGTGAAATGATGGGAAGCTGCCCATCCATTACAGCAGGTTTTTACCGTATATACTATTAGGGAAGGGAGTGGGCTAGTTTGACCAGTTTTTCTGCTGGGACTAACAAACATGCTTGTTCTGTTGAATGCTATGGATAATAAGTGTGACAATGCTGGCCAGTGTGCCCATAGTGTAGTAGGGAAGCTTGGGCATGTTCTACTGACAAACGTCTAGGGAAAATTTGAGTTTCAAGGTGGTTGCATCTATACAGGGCACCCATAGCCCCTGATGTATGGTGCACTACAACGTACAAACATGAGGGTTAAATACAGGTGAAATTAAAACACTTTTAAGCTAATCCACCAACAGGAAAGTACGCAGTGAACCATCCCCTAGCAATCTCCAGTTCAGACAAGGCTGGATCCACACTCTTCTGCACAAGCATGCAGGGGAGCCCTTCTTAATGTAAGATGGCTGGCATAGTGCTTAAGTGTATCAATAACAGGCTAGATTCAGCAGGTCTGAATCTAGTCTATGTTATCTAGGTGTCAGAACATTGCAAATCAAGTGCAGATAATTGCAAAAAATAATTAGATCCTTTTTTGTGTTTCCTAACTCAGAGACTAGGTAAATACCTACTGCCACCAGATGAACAATCCTAGTCTTCCTAAGGCTGGCTGAATATGAGACTGCTCAGTAAGAGATGTTTTAAAAAATAGAATTAGAGGACAATTTTCACCAGAGAAGCTGGAAGGAACAGACTGCAATAATTTTATGAGAGCACAAATAAGCAACAGGACTGGTATTTCACAGCAGGAATTGTTAGCTGAAAGGGCACATCACGTCTATGCTCCAAACCTGGCTATGAGAAAGCAACCTAGACCTTTAATGGGAAAGATGCAATCCTACCAGAAGAAGGAGTTGATTCTGACAAAACTGTGGCAGAAGGAAAAATACTAAAAGTGGGAGACAGCAGTGTTTGTGGAGAATGATACACCGGGCAGAAGAGGAGTAAATTCATTCCACACTTCAGGGCATGTCAAGATGCAGGTGTGAGATTCAAACTGATGTACCCAGCTGTCTTCAAGGTATTCCTCCCTGGAGGGCCAAAATCATTTTTGATGAAGTACATGCTAAGGAAGAAATACAAATGTGTGTCCAACAAAATGTGAGTTGTGAAACAGAAGGAGATTCTGCTTCTTGTTCTTCTGGTATTAAAGACCACACAGCGACTGTGCCTGTGAAACCTTTTCCACTGCTTCAAAGGAAAATTTGAAGAGACACAAGGCAGCACGAGAGGTGACTAAACGAATCAAGAGTACATTGGAAATGAAGTAGAGACAGAATTTGGGAGATGGAGATGAACAGTAATAAAACCAGTAACTTAATGTGGGATTACAATGCAATAATTACATTTTTCAAATATAACAGAAAAGGGCAATTTTAAAATACTGGACTTTTTCAGAATTTGTTGGACTTGTGAGAGACTCTAAAGAATATACTCTACTTCATGTTATTAATGTTTGGAAAAATGCTTTGGGGAGAGGAAAAGACAATACCCCCTTTGGTATGTACCTAACCAGGCATATCCAACAGTTGGAACATCCACAGAGGTTCCTCACTATAAGAATATAGGGCATAAGTAAAATGTCCTTTGCAGACCACCTCAAGGCCCTATACCTGTATTCTGTCCTACAGGCTTTTGAAGGGAGGTCTATGCATGGCATACAAGGCATTGTCAGAACCCACTCTGATGGACCTCCTGCATATCCACAAAACAAACAGCACCAGAATTACCCATTCTAACGACTTAAACCTTGCTTGTGATATACATAGAACCTGCTTGTGAGACAGGTATGCATCCCAGAGACTACCCTGTCTATGGAACAGGCTCAAATGAAGAAGACAAAAGCAGGCTCCACAATGTTGACTGAATTTAATAAAAGTAAAACAGCAAAACTTTCAGACCAAAAGTCCTTCTTCAGTATGGTCTGAAAGCTTTGTTGTTTTACTTTTATTAAATTCATTCAAAGTTGTGGAGCCTGCTTTTTTTTTCTTCATTTGAACTATTTTTTTGCTGAACTCCACTTCATCATTTGGTTCACCTTTTTGATACTTTTATGAAACAGACTCCCCATCCATGTGAAGCAGAGTTCCTCCTTAAAGCAATTCAAGTTCATGCTTGGTTTGGCACCTATGTCTCTAATGGACACAGGCAACCTGCAAAATGGTTCATCTCCCAGGTCCCTGCTTGTAACTGTTTCATCTCCCAAACCCCTGCTTACACTTATCAAGGGTATCAGAACTTGTCAGAGATTTGGGATGCATGGCTAGCCTTAAAAAGGCTCTTGTGGTCATTAGCCTAGTAAACATCTATGAACCTAAGAGGGGAAAAAGTTAACTGTAAGTAAAGAACTCAAAAATAGTACTATTAAAAATGTGTATGTTTTTTTTTTTTGAATGCTCTAAAGTAAAGTTTTCTTAGATATTTTTAAGAATAATGGGGATTGTAAATAGGTGCTGCTGTTATTTTTTCCTTTCTTTCTCCCTTCTCACTTTTTGCTTCTTCAGTTTTAAGAAATGTAGGTACTGCAATGTAAAAAAGCCTGGTTAAAACAGCATGGCAAAAGAAAAAATGTGGGGATTAAGGACCTTACACTGATTTGGTAACAAGTTTTAAAAGAAAGCAAGTAAATGAAAAAGAATATTGAATATTATACCATGACCCCCCCCAAAACGTGCACGCTGATTGGCCAGCGTGCACATTGTAAATCGAGTTATACTAATGGAAAAAGGTCCGGTCGCCCGGACTTTTTTCCATTAGTATAACTCTACATTTAAAACACTGTCTCGCTATGTTAAATGGGTTTAACATAGCGAGACAGCTTTAAAATAAGCAACGGAGATCTCCGTTGCTTATTTTAAAGCTGTCTCGCTATGCTAAACCCATTTAACATAGTGAGACAGGTTTTAAAAAAGCAACGGAGAAAGCAAGATCTCTGTTGCTTTTTAGCTATGTTAAATGGGTTTAACATAGCGAGACAGTTTTAAAATAAGCAACGGACATCTCTGTTGCTTATTTTAAAGCTGTCTCTCTATGTTAAACCCATTTAACATAGCTTAAACAGTGAAAAAGCAACGGAGATCTTGCTTTCTCCGTTTTGCTCACAGCTCTGATGTACTGCGCAGGCGCCGCAGTACATCAGAACTGCCGCGGATGCCAGACATCTGCAGAAGGGCAGTAAACAGGCATTATACTATGCCATTATTTAAGAAAAGTAATAGTTTCTTTTCTTAAATAATGTCATGGTATAATAGCAATAACCCACTTCTGGGTGTGGGTAATGCTGCATTTACCCACGGTTGGCTTTCTTTGGTCCCGAGGGCGAAGCCCTCGGGACCAAACCACGCCAACCGTGGGTAAATCCAGTATTACCCACACCCAGGCATGGGTTATTGCTATTATTATGAGATTTTTTTTCTCGCAAATTAATGTTTGCTTAGTAGCAATTCTGTATCTGGTCCACATGTCTCCATGGAAACAATCTGATAAAGGGAAATTGACCGTCTGGTTCTCATGTCTTCATGGAGATAATCTGATAATAAGAAATTGGTTGTCTGGTTTTCATGTCTCCATGGAGACAATCTGATAAAGAGAAATTGGTTACAGTCTGGTGGAGTTTGATTTGCTGGCGAAAAAAGAAAAGAAAAGAGAAACTGGCTAACAGATAATGTTCTTTGAAAGCATTCAGGGGTTTTCCCACCTGGGAGACCCATAAAGATAACACAAAACCAGTTAGCACTTAGTAGAAGCGCAGGCTGCACCATGCATCTTAGCATGGATAACCTTTTAGATTAATTCAAGTCTGTAAGTGTGGTTGTCAGTTTGGGATATTTGTTCCTATTAGGTGAAAACTTCAGTATTTGAAGATGTATATAGTTGTGTGTGTTAGTACTAAATTAATAGGGTTTAGGTAGTATTGGGGGTTTGTTTGTTTGAGGACTTTCAATAAAACAAAAAGTTTTGTAAGATATGACATAGGCTCAACAAGAAACAACTATATAAAAGTTCAATCTGCCAAACAGCATGTGCATGTAACATAAAAGTTGGAACTAGACATTTAACAAAAAAGGTATTATACGTAAAAGGTGGGAATAATAATTTTTAATACAATGATGCTTTGCTTTCTTTCATGTTTTTAAATGTCAATGGTCTCACAGATGAATACAAAAAAGAAAGAATAGTGAACTATATTAAAAATGTAGAGTGCAAATAGCTATGTTACAGGAGGCACACTTGGAAAGAAGTGAACATGTGAAATTGATAAAGAAAGGTACTCAGGATGGTTATTCAGTGGAATACCTGGGACATCATAAAAGAGGAGTACTTATATTAATTGCAAGAGGAGCTCCATTAGTGATAGAAGAGGATAAAATGACAATAATGGCAGATTTGTAGTGCTGAGGCTACTGGCACGGAAGGAGGATTACACTGGCATGTATTCATATTCTGCTTAAAACTGCTACAATGGAGCTAAGAAAATTGTGGGAGAAATAATTAGTTTTCAAAGAGGAATATTACTTATAGGTGGGGACTGAATTTGATTTGTAGTAGTGAAGATGTGTCTGGGGGTGAGGGGCCCAGAAGGGAAAGTATGATAAAGGAAGGTAGATTTTTGAAGAAATTTATGAAAATATTTGGCATGGAAGATGAGAATTCAGTAACAGGAATTTGGTGGGAATTTACATATTATTCCCCAAGATTTAAAAACTGGGCTATGCTAGACAGAACGTATATTTCAGAGGAACATGTGTATTTAATTGAAGGTCTTGATATGCACCCAATAACTATTTTAGATCACGCACCAATAATAACTAAAATAAAAACACAGGGTAATGAAATAAAAATGAGACACTGGTGCTTTCCCACCTATCTGCTGGAAAGAGAGGAATTTAAGGAATGGATGGTGCAGATTATTCAGCAGCTATTCGACATGATTGAACTTACTTCTGAAAACATAGCTAGGGAGTGGGATAAAACTGAGGTAGAGTTTAAAAATGGGATGGAAATAAAAAAGGGAGCTTATGGTTAAGAAGTAATGATAATTATTTAGAGGGACTGACAAATGTTAAAGTATTGCGGAATAGGGGGAATCTCACAGAACAAGAAGAGGATCAACTGCAGAATGCCAACCAGAAAATAAGGAATTACCTCAAGAATACATTTAGCACAACAACTTAGGCAACAGAAAGTAGAAAGGGCTGTTGCCAAGCTTAGGGAGCCTATAACAATGAAGATAACAACAGATCCTGTAAAGGTATTAGAAATACTTTGGAAACTCTATGGAAGTCTGTATAAAGCAGAGAAATATGGACATCAAAAAAAGATGCAAATGGAAATGTTTATAGAAGAATTAAATATGCCAAGGTTAGAGGTAGATGAGGCTCAATTACTAACAGTTAGGATAGGAGGAGATGTGATAAAAATTGTGATGTATAACCAATATACAGGAATTCCCCAGGAATAGATGGTATTCCTGTGAAAATTTGGAATCTAGGAGGGAAAAAAACAGATAAAGCTCTGGAAGGATTTGTTTAACAGTATTTTAAGAGGATGAGAAGTACCAGCATCCTGGAAGAAAGCAGTGGTAGCTGTAATACCTAAAGATGGCAAATATGCAGCTTCATACAGACCCATTTCAATATTAAACCACAATTATAAACTGTTCATGTCTATAATGGCTATAAGAATGGCAAAAGTAATGCTAAAATTGATAGATATGGATCAATGTGGTTTTGTGGAGGGGAGGCAAACATTTGACATTAACAGAACATTGATGATCATCCAGAGGGAAGCAGAATGTAAGAAAATACCATTGTTGTAAGTGGGTCTTGACACGAAAAAGCATTTGACAGAGTAAGCTGGGACTTTATGAGCAGGGCAATGGAAGCATTTGCATTTCCTGAAAAAATTATAAGGTTGATTAGGAGGGCACATGAGGGATTGGATGCAAAAACTAAAGTGGGGGGGGTCCTCTCCGACAATTTCTGCTACAGCAGATGAACCAGGCAGGGGTGTCCTCTTTCCTCTTTGTTATCTGCATTATATTTAGAGCCACTGACAAAGGAAATAAGGGACTCAGAAATTCAAGGATATAATTGGTACAGTAGTCAAGAAAAGCTGCCTCTATTTGTAGTTGGTATTTATTTTATTCCTGACAAAACCAGACAGACATTAAGGTGTTGTGGGACATTTTGAGACAGTTTCAAATCTTTTTGGGATACAAAATGAATGAAACTAAAACAAAGGCAATAGAGGTAAACTATGTACCCACACATGAAATGCTTCAGCAATATCCATATTTATGGGGGCATGATACAATGAAGTATTTAGGAGTACGGATTAAAATTATTCTGGTGTGGCAGCTAAGGATATGTGGGAAGACACTAAAAAGATAATAGAAAAGGGAAGCCTTGTTATATAGATATAGATAGCAAGATACAAGCAGTAAAAATGCTTTTAGCCCCATTAGTCTTATACATAGGTCAGGCATGTTTTTATCAACCAGAAAAGAAGCTGTGGGTTACCAATTAATAAAGAGCTGAAGGACTTTATCTGGGAGGGGAAAATGGCAAGTGTCAAGTGGGATAAACTGATTCTTTCAGCAGAACAGGGAGGATTCAGATTAGTCAATTTGAAGGGGTATTGCAGAGCTACACAGTTAAGGCTCCTATACATAGCATGAGAAGAAAACTATAATTCAAAGGGATGATGATGAAACAGGGGGAAAGCTCAAGAAACAAGAAGAGATTGGGATTTTGGATCCAGGCTTTTAAGGAGAATAACAATAATCATACAGAATATTATATCTATAAAGTAGGAGAACGTATCCTATGAACTAAGCTAACACAGCAATGGAGAAAGGAGATTCTGTAGATAGGGATGCATGCAATTAGAGATATAGACAATAGGAAAGAGATGGCTAAAATTTATTGGAGAAAATTGGCAAAGGAACCATGGTATTGGGAGCCAATATCTAGACAGGGAAAGATGATAGAATGGGAATATGTCAAGAATTTATTCGGACTGCAGGCTAGAGATTGCCTTCCCTATCAATGATTGATATCAGAGTATAGGCAAAGAGAAAGAAAAAGGGGGTCCTAAATGAAAGACTAGTAGCGGTAGAGTTTTAATAGAATCTAGAACAGAAGCTGTCATTAAAAAAGGAATAATTAGTAGAGTATAAAAAATATTGCATAATAACTATAACAATCAATCAGAGGAGGTTAGAAAGGATTGGGAAGAGAGATTGGAAAAGTAATTCAAAAGAAAAATGGGAGGATATATGCATGTCTTCCAAATATGCAACAAATTCTAGAAGATTTAGGATTTTTGCTTGGAAATGTTTGCATAGATATATTTATACCCCAAGTAGACTCCAGAGAATATGTTCTCAGGTAGACAGCAAATGTTGTAGGTGTGACAGGGAAGAAACAGATAATTGGGAACATATTTTCTGGGACTGCAGTGAGTTGGAGGACTTTAAGGATTCCCTGTGAGATGCACTGCTGGAGATGCTGAGTGGGGAGACTGGTGTGACAAGGGAGATAATTTTTCTGAGCTATGATACAGAATAGGAATTGCCTAAACATGGCAAGCCCTTGCTGTGTCTAATTATGGTGCCTGCCAAAAAAAAAACATTTGCTAGAAAATGGAAATCAAAATCTAAATCAACTATACTAGAAGTAGCGAATATAGTAACAGCAATGAAACAACTGCAATTGAAATCTTTAGAAAAGGGTAGGAGCAAACTACATACGAAAAAATGGAAATTGTGGAAACAATACATACAAGGAAATAATGAGGTTTAAAAGAAGGCAGGACTTAAATGAAAATGATTTGGTAGATTATAAATTATATATAATGTTTGCAATTGGGAGTGTGTCAGTATGGTTTGTAATGTAAAATGCTTGCAGCTAGGATTGTGTCATTGTGGTTTGTTTCATTTATATAAATGTATGATTGCCTCTTTTGCAAGTGAAGGTTTAATAAAGATGTTTCTTGTTTAAAAAAGGTAGGAATCAAATAATTTATGTAATGTTGCTTAGGTTATATGATATATAGCAATATATGTGAATTATAATGTTTACAAACATGAACTTGTTAATATAGTTTGATTACATTTATATAAATGTATATTTGCCTGTCACAAGAGATAATTCAATAAAGGTGTTTAAAAAAATAAAGTGAAGATGACGATTTGGGGTGAAATTCAAAAAATAAGGAGAGAAGGGGATTTTGGATGCAGATCCTCAATGAAAATTACAACAGCCATGCAGAATACAGGGTCTGAATGGAGAGATGAAAAGTTAGCAAGCAAAGTAGAGTAGTAGTGCTGAAATTGAATTCATCCTCAAATCTTGGTGAGTACCTTCATGAGGTGTACCCTGTTTTCACAAAATCTCACCAAGCCAACAGTGATATACAGACTGCATTTATATAGCATATATCATGGACAGAAGTAGGTCAAAAATTAAAAGACATAGCTGGGTGCACAAGACCCAGAATAAAAAAGTGCCCAAAGCTGTTAGGCACACTGGTGCCAGGACTGGAAAAAATAAGTGTAGAATCTTCAAAATATGGAAGCATTCCTACAATGGAGCTAGGCCAGGCCCAGGAGGAGGGTGGCCCCCTGTTGTAGAAGGAAGTAGCACTCCACAAAAATCACAAAAATTGATAGGCCAAAGAAGAGCCATAAAGATGATAGAGTGGACTATTGAGGATAAGAAAGAAATGATGTATTGTTACTATTATGCAAAAACCTCAGAATTTCCAGACATAAGATATACAAAATGATTAAGAGAGAAATTAGAGGAAAGAAAAATACTCCACAAGAAAAACTGTCAGAAGCTTCAAATGAAAATTTGCGTTCATTAATATAACAGATTTGTGAAAAACAGTATATAGATCAAGAAACTTTGATCTGTTTGGAAAACGAAGCATCTGAGGAAGTGCGAAAATATAAACAACAAATCCTAGAGATATTTCCAAAGTAAAAAAAAGAAATATGGATATGGGAAAGAAAGAGAGATTTGATATGGTGCAATATTTATGCAAAGGAGAAAGCCAAATTAATCAATATAAAGAAGGCAGCTCCAAAGATATTCGAAGAGAAATATAGGCAAAGGCATCCAGATATGGAAAGTTTCACAATAAAAACAAATAATATCACAAAGATGGAACTTAGAAAAGAAGATTAGTCATATCAAAGTTAAAAAAATAGAAGTTCAAGTTATGGAGTGCCAGCAAAGTGCAGGATTTGATGTAGAAGGTCGAACACAGGTTACATCATAGCATGATGGAGTGAATCCCCAAAATAAGGAGAAACATGAAGATCAGGAGACATCTGAAGAAAAAAATATGGACATGGGAAAGAAAGAGAGATTTAATATGGTGTAATATTTGTGCAAAGAAGAAAGCAAAACTAACAAATACAAAAAGAGCAGCACCAAAGAGAGAAATACAGGCAAAGGAATCCAGACATGGAAACCTTTACAATACAAAAATAAGAAGACAAAGAGGAAAAGTAGAAAAGGAGATTGGTAATGGTGAAGTTAAAGAAATAGAAACTGAGGTTATGGAGTACCTGCAAATTGAAGAATTCAGTGTAGAAAATCAAATGCAGAAAGCATCACAACAGGATAGAGCAATGGATATCCGAATTAAGGGGAAATCAGTGGAAGAGGAAGCAATTGGTCAGGTGTCATATCAAGATATTTTGGAGCCTTCCACAGGAAAAGTACAGTTTTGTACCTACCATAAATGTAGATGTCCGATAGACATGCAACTGCAGTCATAACATGTGGGTTGTCCTGCCTCAGGCAGCCCTCGGTCAGCCGGATTCCAAAGTCTGGGTCCGACGTCGGCTGATGTCGCATTTCTCTCCGACGTCAGAGCGGCTGGAGTATATAAGCATCAGCCGACGCCATTTTCTTCAGTGTTTCTTGCCCCAGATGCCAGGTGCCCTCCAAGGAAGGCTGTAATCAAATTGGAAGACAAAAACAGGATTCCAAACAAATAAATGAGCAATAAAACAAATACACCATAACAGATATCCCCAGCTAAGAGAAACAGGGATAGGAGTGGACCCTAGGCATAGAGGGGTATGGAGGGTGGGAAAATCCGACTGCAGTTGCATGTCTATCGGACATCTACATTTATGGTAGGTACAAAACTGTACTATGTCCTTCAAGAATGCAACTGCAGTCATAACATGTGGGGTAGAATACCATAGCTTAGCTGGGGGAGGAGGAATGCTCTAGGAAAAAGATGGTGTGGCAATCAAACCCTGCAGGACTGCCGAAGCCAAGCCTGCTCTGGATCTGGAATATAGAGGGAGATTGTAGTGTTTGGAGAATGTATGCACGGAGCTCCATGTAGCAGCTTCTAGAATGTCCTTAGTAGGCACCCCTCTCAAGAATGCTGTAGAGGTGGCTGTAGCTCTGGTGGAATGTGGTCTGACATTGTCTGGAACAGTCTTTCCATGAAAGGAAAAACAGAATCTGATGCAATGTCCAATCCATTTTGAAATAGTTTGTTTTGAAATTGCTTTTCCTTGGACTGCCGGGGCGTAAGCTACAAAAAGTTGTTCAGACTTCCTACTGGCCTTGGTTCTGTCCAGGTAGTAACGAAGTTGTCTGTGAATGTCCAAGGTATGCAACAGTCTTTCCCCCTTGTTCTCAGGATTGGGGACGAAAGCAGGCAGATGAATTGCTTGATTTAAAGAAACCCTAGATACCACCTTTGGCATGAAAGTAGGGTTGGTCCTTAATGAAACTCTGTCTCTGTGAAAAATAATAAAGGGTGGTATTGCCATTAGGGCCTGTAGCTCTGAAACCCTTCTTGCTGATGTAATTGCCAACAGGAAAGCTGTCTTCCAAGAGAGAAATTGCAAGTCAACTGAAGATGCTGGCTCAAATGGAGGTAGAGTCAGTTTTTCTAGGACAAAATTGAGGTCCCAGGCTGGCACTGGGGCCTTTCTTGGTGGCTTAATGTTCTTAATTCCCCTGAGGAATTGCCTTAGTAAAGGGTGTGAAAAAACAGGAGGATCAGTGTTGTATCTAGCTGAAATAGCAGATGCATGTATCTTTATGGAAGAATATGAGAGGCCGTTCTTTAACATATCTGCCAAATATTCCAAGATGAGTGGGATGTTCAGCAATGATGCATCATGTCCCTTGCTGGTATTCCAATTGCTGAATCTTTTCCATTTTGCTAAGTAAACCTTTCTGGTGGGGGGTCTTCGAGCCTCTGTTAGTATCCACTGAACTTCCTTGGAGAGAGATAGGCTGAAGTTATTTATGGGATCTCCCAGGCTGTTAGCTGGAGTGTGTGTAGATTTGGATGCACTGTTTCGAAGTTGTGTTGAGTCAGATGTAGAGGCCATTGGGGAAGGGCCCACCTCCTGGTGTGACATATGCTCCGTAGTAGTGGGTACCAGTGTTGTCTTGGCCAGTCCGGAGCTATAATGATTCCCTTGGGTCTCTCTGCTTTGATCTTTAGTAATACTGAGGTCATCAGTGGCAGAGGTGGGAATGCATAGATTGTTAGTGAGTTCCAGTTGAATGAGAGGGCATCTATTTTCCAAGCTTTTGGATGGCATGTCCTTGTGCAGAATTTTGGTAGAAGATGGTTGAGATGAGAGGCAAATAGGTCCACTTCTGGCTTGCCCCATGTCGAAGTGAGTTGTCTGAAGGCCTTCGGATGTAACCTCCACTCGTGTGGATCTGTGAAATTCCTGCTTAGGCTGTCCGCCAATACATTGTCTTTTCCTGGGACAAACAGGGATTGTAACTGGATGTTTAGACTCAGTGATTTCTCCCAAAGATGCATTGTCAGTCTGCAAAGGGGGTAAGAGTGGGTGCCCCCTTGCTTGTTTATGTACCACATCACAGTGGTGTTGTCTGTCCGTATCAGTAAATGGCCTTGCTGGAGTTGGTGTTGAAAAGCCTCGATGGCATGCATTACTGCCAGCATTTCCTTTTGGTTTATATGCAGATGTGTTTCCTTTGGAGACCATTGTCCTTGTATACACCTGCCTTCCATGTGTGTCCCCCATCCAAGGTCTGAGGCATCTGTGGTCATGGTCTGTGTTATCTGTGGTTTTTTGAATGACATACCTGTGTTTGCCTGGCTCACCGAGGCCCACCATAGAAATTCCTTTTGTAGGCATGGAATGAGCGGAATGATTGTCTCCAAGTTGTTGCTGTGTTGAGACCAAATGCTTTTTAGGTACCATTGAAGCTTTCTCATGTGTAGTCTTGCTAATGGAACCAGGAGAATGCAGGATGCCATGTAACCCAGGGCCTGTAGGAATCTCCTTGCAGTCATCTAGGTGAGTTTTGCTAAACCTTTGAAGTAATGAGTTAACTTCTCTTGTTTGTCTTCTGTCAGGTAAGCCATCTGAGAGGCTGTGTCTAGTTTGGCTCCTAAGAAGATTATTTGCTGGGATGGCTGCAGTCTTGACTTTTGGAAGTTGACTGTGTATCCCAGAGCTTGAAGTAATCGTATGACATAATCCAGGTTTTTTGTCAACATCAATTTGTCGTCCGCTTGTATGAGGCAGTCGTCCAGGTATGGGTAAATTTGTATCTCCTGGAGCCTGCAATGAGCAATTACTGAAGCCAGGCATTTTGTGAATACTCTGGGCGCAGTAGATAAGCCAAATGGCAATGCTGAGAATTGATAATGCTCTGGCCCTGCAAGAAATCTGAGGTATCTTCTGCAGCTGTGTCTGATAGGGACATGCAGGTATGCCTCCTTGAGGTCCAGAGTAATCAGCCAAGACCCCTTGCCCAGCATGGGAAGGAGTTGCTGTAGAGTCAGCATTTTGAACTTTGGTACTATGAGAAAGGTGTTTAATGCGGACAAGTCCAGTATTGGTTTCCATTGAGATTCTTTTCTTGGAACCAGGAACAGTCTTGAGTAAAACCCCTGGTCTTGTTCTTGCTGTGGAACTCTTTCTATTGCTTTCATCCGAGTCAGCAGAGTGATTTGCTTGATAGCCTCTGCCCCCTGGTTTTGTGGTAGGTTTGGCATGCTTTGTTTTCTTGGTAAGGTATGAAAATGAAACCTGTACCCTCGGTCTATAATGTCCAAAATCCATTTGTCCTTTGTCAGTCTGTGCCAGTTTTCTGCAAACAGAGATAATTTCCCGCCCAAGGGAGCTTCTATTTGTTCCCTGGTAGGCGGTAGTAGAGGAAAGTCATTGAGATTGTGGTTGTGGGGCAGGTGAAACCCCTGCGTCACTTCTTTGGTTTCCTGGCTGCCATTGTCGCCCCTGTAAGGGCCTCTGTATTGGCCTCTTCCTCGCCACGTCTGTTCTTACCCTTTGAAACTTTTCTGTATTAGGAAAGGACCAGTTTTTAGAAGGCCAATTCCTACTGAATCTGGGGGGTTGAACTTGGAGGAAATCTTTCACCGTCTGAACTGATTTTGCTTTTTCTTCGATGGTCTTTAACACATCCTTAGCATTTGCACCAAAAAGCTTGTTCTTTTCCAAAGGTACATCCAGAAGTTTTGCTTTTACATGATCTGGTAGAGGTTGATCTTTTAACCAAGCATGTCTTCGAATGACTGCCCCTGTCATAGCTGCTTTACATGAAGCTTCCAGTGCATCATACCCACACTGCAGGAAGTGGTTGCTTACTTGTTGAGTGTTATGTACAGCTTCCTGCAAAGTCTTCCTGTCTAAAGGATCAGGAGTGGCTAGAGTTTTTTGTAAATCTTCTAAAAGGTAATCCTGATATTGTAACATATGAAAAAGGCAATTTAAGGCTCTCATAGATAAGGTAGTGGATGTGTAAACTTTTTTACCCCATCTCTCTAAAGACCTGGCCTCCCTGTTGGAGGGCAAAGGATTTTTAGAGGTGGAGGCTGAAACTCCTTTAGGCCCCTGTGAAATAGTTTCCAAATCAGCAGAATGGGCCCTGAATAAATGGGAATGAGTTTCTGGGACCCTGTAATACCTGTCAGGCTTGGCTGGAGCAGGAGGAAGAGAATCAGGGGTAGCGCTAGAGTCAGAATATAGATCATCCAGAACATCAAGTACAGGAGGAATAGCTAAGGGCCTGTGCTCGGGCTTCTTAAGGAAAGTCCTCAGGCGTTTCCTAGAATCAGAATATTCCTGACCTTGCCACTTGAAATGTTCCCTCATGGTGTGCAGAACTTCCCCAAAAGAAATATCCTCAGGAGGGGAGGCCGAGGGAATGGAATCTTCTGCATCCGAGTCCTCATAGGTCTGGAAGAGCTCTTCCTGGCTATCAGAGTGGACAGAGCCCTCAGAGTCTTCATCTGAAGGAATAGGTTCAGAGGGTTCAACCCTGGGCCTTTTATCAGGAGGCTGGGATCCTCTCTCAGGATGGGCCTGTGAACCTCTAATCATGGAAATTAAATTAGCAGCCATGGACATAATTTGTGTCTCTGGAGTAGGCTGAGGTAAGGATTTAGAAATAATATGCTTTGTCCTGCTGGCTGCCTTAGCCCTAGTGTAGGCCTTAATAGACATGGCCATAGGAGGCCTGGCAGCTCCACGTGCAGGAGTGACCTTGTCTACAGCCACGGTCTCGGGCATTTCCTCGGTTTCGGTATCCGGAGGAAAATCGATAACTGGTGTCGGAGTGATGTCCGGAATCGGAGTCGTCGGTAATGCGGTGTCTTCGGTTTGGAGCGGTGGAGAGACCGTCTCGGAGGGAACCGGAGCACTCGCGCTGGGTTTTGGCGTGGAGTCGGTGGTAGACGCGGGCCGAGGATGTCGGTCCCGGTCTTTTCGCTTTTTGGGAGTTTGCGATGTCGGAAGATCCGACGGCATGTTGTAAGCAAATTTATCGGCAAAAAAGTCTTCAGCGAACTCCGCCCGGCGCCTGAGAGTGCGCTTGTTGAAGCGAGCACAGGCTACACAGGCCGAGACGTCGTGGTCTGGGCCCAGGCAAGGAAGACAGTAAGAGTGGAAATCCTTATGAGGTATTTGTTTACCACAAGAAAGACAATTGTTAACTTTTTCAGTTATTTCTGACATCAGCTGAGGCAAGAAAAGGTCCCCAACGGGGTACTTAGCTTTTTTGATGACTTCGGTATCGAAGAATACAGGAGCTGACCGACCGGCACTTGCGAACTGCTTCTGCTTCGGGCACCGCGCGGCAAGAAAGACTGAAGAAAATGGCGTCGGCTGATGCTTATATACTCCAGCCGCTCTGACGTCAGAGAGAAATGCGACATCAGCCGACGTCGGACCCAGACTTTGGAATCCGGCTGACCGAGGGCTGCCTGAGGCAGGACAACCCACATGTTATGACTGCAGTTGCATTCTTGAAGGACATCCAGTATAAATGTTCACTTGAAGCTAGAGAGCAAGAAAAGGAACAGGAAACTGTGGAAACTCTGATGCAGTCAATGTTGAGGAGTGATAGGCCAGTGAGTTCCCATATGACGGTGCAACAGATGGCACAGGATGAAGTTGAAGAAAAGGTGCCACAGGAAGATGCTAAAGAGCTTTCTATAGAATGCCCACAGGAAACGAAAAACAAGGGATGTGCCCTCAGTTTGGAAGAAAATGAGCTAAGAGAAGATTTGCTTGATTTAATAGACATGGATAGATATATTAAGATCAATGAGAGAAATAGACTGCAGAAGGTCAATAAAACCCAGAAACTCAGAAGTCTGATAAAGCAAATGAATCCAGTAATTAGGACTGTCCATAGAGACCCATGTGATGTAACAGACGTAAACAGGATATATTATTGTGCTGCAAAATGAATAACTGATAAAGATCTACCACAATAACATAGGGTAGTGAGGGAAAGGAAGGGGAGAAATTGAATACCGTTATAGAAGTATCGAATAGAGAAAACTATAAAGCAATTAAGATAAGAAGTGTCACTCTTAGAAGACTATAGAAGAGGGTATAGATTAACAAAAATATTAAGAAAGACAGATGTGATAAAAGCAATGCACAGTATTAGAACAGACCAGGATCTATCATGCACTATCGCAAATAACAAACTAAAAATTTCACCACAGGTAAAAAACTTAGAACATACACAGATAAATAAAAAGAAAAAGTACAAAATAAGCAATGTATTGATGATTATGCAAAAACGTTTTACAGAGAATTGGGAAATAAAGTAAAAGGAATTGAAAGACCGCCAAAAAAAAAGAGGAAGCAGATATATTTTGGAGAAGTATCTATGAAGATCCTGTAGAACATAACAAAGATGCTAAATGAACAGAAGTAAAAGAAAGAATAAGAAGTTTAAAGGTACAGGACATGAAATGGGATGAAGTAACAGCCAGAGAGATTGAAAGAAAGTTAAGAAAAGCCGCTAATTGGAAAACCTCAGGCCCAGATACAGTACCTAACTTTTGGTTAAAAGTACCAACATCTTTGCATGAGGATTTAGCAATGAATAAGAATTATTTATATGCGCACCCCAAACAGACACCAACCTGGCTAACAACAGGCAAAACAATGTTCTTGCTTAAGAGTGAACCTACAAGCTACCCTAAAACTTATAGACTAATAACTTGTCTTCCAACAACGTACAAACTATACATGAGAACTGATGTTGACAGGGTTTATAGTCATTTAGAAGAAAACTCAATTATAGCAGTAGAACAAAAGTGCAATAAAAGAAAGTCATATGGAACAAAGGATCATTTGTTGCTAGATAAAGTCATACTGGAGAACTGTAAAAAGGGAAGAATCTAAGTAAGGCATGGATTGACTATAAAACAGCATTTGATAGTATCCCACATTCATGGATAAAAGAGTGCTTAAAAATGTATAAGGCACACCTACACTGATTGACTACATTATGGTGACCAAGAAACAGTGGCAGACCACTTTGCAATTAAGCCATGATAAAGGACAGATTATTATCCCAGGGAAAAAAATTCAAAGGGGAATATTCCAGGGTGACTCTGTCACCATTGCTATTCTGCCTTGCCATTAACCCATTAAGCTGTTTACTTAACAGCATAGGCCACAGCTACAATTTGGCTCCTACAAAACAACAAAGTGTGCACACTTCTCATCTTTTCTTTGTCAATGATTTAAAACTGTATAGCTTATCAGATGAGGAACTGAAAGCACAGCTGCAGGTTGTCAAAACTTTTTCAGATGATATAAGTATGTCATTTGGTCCTTTAAAGCAGAAAAACTGCAGCACCAGGAAAACATCAGTCTGGGACAAGAATGTGACATAAAAGAACTTGAGCAAGAAAGAGTGTATAAATATTTGGGAATTGAAGGATCAACAATAAAACATGAACAAATGCGAATAAAACTTAGTAAGGAGTGCTTTAAAAGACTTAAATTAATACTGAAAACAGCATTGCCATATAGGAACAAAATCCAAGCTATAAACCAATTTGCTCTTCCTGTCGTAACTTACAGATTTGGAGTGAATGACTAGCCCCAAAATTTGTTCAATAGATTGGATAGGAAAAGAAGAAGGATGCTTCATGCTCACCAAATGATTTATAAAAATCAGTGTATACCAAGATTATATATTCCCCATTCCGAAGGAGGGATGGGCTTCCTTGAAACTGATTTTGAAACATGAAGAGAACTTCTCTGCTTAATTTAACGGAAGCATATCAGCATCAAGCAGGAATGGAAAATAAAAACAGAAGTAGATAAAAATCAGGCAGCAACTGAATGTGCCAAAAAAACAAAAGGAAGAATATAAGGTAAAGGGCCAGATGAGAAGGTATGAAATGTGGAAAAAGCACAATATAATTGCAAGTATAGAAAACTTCTGGAAGAACCTCATGTTGATCAGGAACGAATGCAGGAATGGTTAAGGAGAGGCAAATTTAAACCAAGAGATGAAAGGTTAATATTGGCAGCCCAAGAAAGTGGGCTACATACACTTTGGTTTACAAAGTCCATTGAACATGTGGGAGAAACAAACAAATGTAGGTTTTGAAAAAACAAATTGGAAACAGTTGCAGACCTTCTTGCTGATTGCGACATAATAATGGCAGAAGGACTGCATATTGAAAGGCATAATAATGTGACAAGATGGCTGTACTGGGGATTGCACAAACATTATGTTATTGAAGTGGCTGAAAAACGCTGGGAACATGAGCCAGAAAGCATCATAGAAACTGATGAAGTTTATATTACATGGGATCACCCATTACCACAGTTCAAAAGATAGATGCTAGTAAACCAGATACAGTGGTCCAAGAAAAGAAGACAAGAGTAGTTGCCTCTGGCACTATATAGGTGGTTCTACTCATCATTAACTTGCCACATTGTTGCCTCTGACACTATATAGGTGGTTCTACTCATCATTAACTTGCCACTTTGTTGCCTCTGGCTCTATATAGGTGGTTCTACTCATCACTAACTTGTCACATTGTTGAGTGTTGCCTTTAAGATTGTGGACGTAACCGAAGAAAGCCTAATGGCTGTCCTTAGTTTGGGAGTCTGTTTTTACCTCAGATTTGGCTTTGGTGGTCTTGATTAGTCCCCTGAATTTCTTGTTCATATTGATGAGAGAGTTTTTTTTACCTTGATGAGCAATGCTCTTCCTGTTTTCGGGCACGAGTTTCTTTCTTTTCTTATACATCCTATTTATACTGAGATTTCACAAGCATGGCCTCATTTTGGAGGTTGACCTATGTTTATTTTTGGGTAGGTACATCTGTCTCTTTGCAGCCATTTACACAATTGTACAAAGTTTCTGTGGACAATTCTGCTTAGGCAGCTGTGTTCTCATAGTTTGGAGGGGCTTGGAAGTTTGTTAGACTGTCACTCTTTAGGAGGTAGTTAGCCTTGGAATATTTTTTAAAAGTGAAAGGACAAATGGACCTGACTGCCTCCAGAGTGGGACAGTTCAATGAATTCTCAGGGATTATACTGTTTACCCCCACCCTCGAAGGAGAGTAGTGTATTCCTGATTCCACTTGTTGTTATCACCTTGGGCTGATGACTGATCTGGAAGTTGCTGTGGCCATGGTAGTCCCTTCCAGGACCTTAGCTATTCTTCTGCCATTAGCCACATTGAAACCACATTTGATGTGGTATCCACTGTGCTCTAAAGAACTAGCATTGAGCAAGTTCAGATTTCACACTAATGACTGTGAGGATCTTGCCCTTCTTTCTCATTCTCTCCAGTCAAACCATAACTGCCAGGCTAAAAAGTACTTGTCAGATCCCTTCAATCAAACTGAGCTACAATCAATGGATGTCTGTGTAAAACATAGGGACTACATAATAAAACATGCAAGGAATATCCCTTTACCTAAACTGTTTTGTGATCTCAGACATATTGTGTAAAGACTGGCAGGTTGGGGGTAGGGAGGTGCTGTAGGGATATGTTCATATACTGGGGCATGGAGATTGTTTCAGCAAAGTCATGGAGCATTGCAATTAGGGAAATTGTCACTACACTGTTTTTTGGATCTTAATGTTAGTATACTTAAAGATGCGAAGGTATGCAAGGCACTGTTTGTGGTGGTATATACGTTAGATTCGATAGATCAGGGGGTTGATTATTTTTTTCACTTACTTTGAATTAAATGAAATGTCTTCTGATGAACTGTTGTATACCCATGTTTTTACTCTATAATTTGAAGCAAAACTTTTAAACTAAATCCAAATATATGAGGTAAATGTAAAGAACAAAATAATATTACATTTAGAAAATTGTACACTGCTTTATGGTAACGGAGGAAAGTTAGATAAGTAAGGGAGTATTGGTATGGTTGGGTGTCCTGACACTATTAGCCAAGTCACTTTCAGAATGGCTTGATACAAAAAGGAAAGTGCAACCCTTCTTTCCTTTTACAGCAAATAACGGGAAAGATTAATTTTCACTTTTTATAGACATCCTGACATTAATTATTTTCGCAAGACCTCACTTTCAAAACTATGGTTAATTGCTGCCAGTTTTAACAGCCATCCTTAACCATTAACAGTGACCTTTTACCATAGATATCACACTCTTTTCACAGCTATTTACACGTGCCCTACTCTATATACCCACTCTGCTTACAGATCCACACTTAAAGGTTTCTCAGGCAAACAGCTCAGCCAATTCTCCATAAAAAGGTTACATATTACATTATTGAAGTTTTAGTACTTCAAATACCATATGGTCGACACCATATGATTGAAGTAGTAAAACTTTGAAAATGTAATAAAAAAAAATAAATAAAAAAAAACAAAAGAAGCAAAAGTAACTGTTGTGAGTGGAGGGCAAGCCCCCTGCACCCCCCACATGGGGGGGCTCCGCCTAAACCCCCACACACACACCCCCTACTTAAATATACCAACACAGAGATTGTACTTTAATGGAGTTAAGTGCAGGAAAGGGAAGGTTTCCCTTTCCTATGCGGTAGCACGATCTCTGAGTTGGTATATTTAAGTAGCGGGGGTGTGGGGGGCTTGCCCCCCCTGCCTACACCCTTTACTTTACCTTTTTTTTTTAATAAATTTTTTGGAGCATTTAAAAATGGAATTGTTCGATCATTAAAGATCGACCTTTACACTGCGGTGGTGGTGCTGCGGTAGCGTTGTCGCCTCACAGTTAGACATTGCCCATTCGATTCTCAGTTAGAGCGTCTTCTGTGTGGCGACATGCGTGAATGGGCATTCCTTCATCGAAGGTTGTGCGTTAGTCCCGGCAAGCCAGCACATGAAAATCTACTGCCAATCATTAGCGGACCGGAGTTCCGCTGTGGCGACCCCTAACCGGGAAAAGCCAAAAGACAAAAACAATTAAAGGTCGACCTTTAGCGATTCAAACAATTGCATTTTCGATGTTCCAATAGGAACCCCCATAGAAGATATGAGATCCTTCAGCCCAATGATGTAGAAGGATAAAGCTCTTATCACAAGACCAGACAACCCATGTTTGATTAGTGGCACAAGTGTCTGAGAAGTTGTGCGGGGAAGGATGAGCTTGAGTGGCCAGTGCAAGCATGGCCATCCTTGACAGAAGTGAGGGAGGCAGCTAGGCCAGTGGAAATGGCATCAGTTAGTGATGGCTGGGTGTATCACTTGCCTGTATTGGCTGGGTTGACCGCACAAGCATATTCATCAAGAAAGCCAAGCTGTCATGTAACCATCAAAGCCCAGTTATGTTAACAAAAAAGTTCAAAATACTCGTGATGAGTAAGCTTGTCACAGTCTTTAAACCCTTGTAGCTAAATAACTGGTAAAGACACTTACCTCAAACTAATGCATGTGCATGCCTTAGTATGTGGTATGTGACTTTACTATTCATGGCTGAATTTCAGCCATTCCAATGCTCAATATAATTTGCCTTTTTTGTGCTTGCAATTAGTCTTGCAGAGATGTATTCTGCTCTGTGGACTCTGAAAGCAGTACATCTAATTATATTTCTGAAATATTTTGAAAAAAATTGTTTATAAGGCTTAATTCGATAACATGTCACTTTGTAACATACTGGTGTCTGCCGCTCTCACTGTCTGCAGTTCGCTGTTACACATAGCCTGCATGATTCCACCATCTAATCACATCTCTGCATTTAGACCCAAATGTTGTGTCTCTTGGGACCTGCAGAGAGACATGACTGGATCCCCCCAATTACATCTGTGTCACTTTAGTACAAAGAGCCTATGGTGTGTTTCTGTTCACTTTTGCAATTTTGAGGAAATGCATACATGAGAATACTTTCTGTACTTAAAACTAAAAGATCTATGATCTGTTGAATGAGAACAGTGTAATGCAACACATCTGCATAGCTGATAACACTGATCTGAGTCAAACAGGCTAGGAGCAAAGCCAAATCACTGATACTGGTGACAGTTCACAACACAGACGTTTAAAATAAAGCAGGATTTCAGAAGCAGTAGACTTTATATTACAAGTGAGTACTTCCTGTACAATTGGTGAAAAGTGTGTGTGTGTGTGTGTGTGTGTGTGTGTGTGTGTGTGTGTGTGTGTGTGTGTGTGTGTGTGTGTAAGTGTTACAGTTTTTAGAATGCATATGGTAATGGCAGGTATTTTGAACGTGATGCAGTGGAGATCCTGATGTATACAATAATCCTCCTTTACTGTTCACCTAATTAACAGGATAGTTTCTGCAGAAATGAATAAATCTCATTATTTACTCAGCAGTGAGTAGCCGAAGGCTGATGTTCATTTACAAGTTCAGCTACAGGATCAGCAATAAATCTTCAGCATTTACATCTCTATTTCTTCAGGTCTTACAGGACAGTGGTATTCGGGTTGACACATTCCTCCTCTATAGATATTAAAAAGAACTCAGTGAATCTTGGAATAATTCATAGTTCATATATATGAAGGAAGTCATCACCTTGTCCGAACACAACATTGTATAGTTCAGTATGTCCCTTCAATGTTCTCCATCTTACAGAAATGGTGGTGTTCCACTATTTTCAAAGTGTAAATGGAATGTTAGAATGTTAGAAAGGGCCGCGGTGGTGCAGCAGTTAGCGTTGTCGCCTCACAGTAAGAGGTTCTCCCGTTCAATTATCGGCTGGAGCGCCTTCTGTGTAGAGTCTGCATGTCCTCCCCACGGTCGAGTGAGGTATAAAGACATGCAGGTAGATGCATGTGTGAATGGGTGTGCCTTCTTTGAAGGTTGAGTGTCGAGCTGGCAACTCGGCACCGCAAAAATCCACTGCCAATCATTAGCCGACCGGAGTTCTGCTGTAGTGACCCCTAACCGGGAAAAGCCAAAAGACATTACTAAATGGAATGTTAGAAGTTTTTTTTTTTTTTAATGTTGTTATTGGAATTACAAGTTGCCCCCCCCCCCCCACACACACACACACACACACACACACACACACACACACACATTACACTCTTACACAGTAAAATACATATTTATTTATGCCAGGAATGCTCCATAAATTGCATTTCATAAGTTATGTCAAAGTATTATTCTGAGAAATGTGCTGTAGTATTTGATACAGTTGAAGAGCATACCTCTCATCTGTCCCTGATTTTACAAATTGTTACTCACTTTGACTCATATATTTGCCTTTTCCCTTTTAACATTTTGGTTTTCTGGTAAATAACTGAGCATTACAGTTAGTCAATAATGCCATAAATTAGAGTTTAAATGTTGTTATTTTTCATAAAATGCATGCTGATACAAAACTTGTTCTATTAACTTTTTAAGTAAATTAAAGTAATATTAAGCAATTGTCCTTAATTTGATATCTTTGTCTAGCCCATTAACTTTGGCTTTGTCCATAATCCTTGAGCAAAGAACTTGAGAAGTATATTACAATGAGGTCCTATTATTCACAAGTACCTCCAGTAGTCTTACATAGCCATTTGGTGATCTGTCTTTTGCTACTTTGATATGCAAGATGCAATAGTGGCCAAAAATGCTTCTTGACTGAGAAACAAAAACCCTATGCATTTTGCCTAACTATAAAGGTTTAGACCTGCTTTACAAGAACATAAAGGTGCATTTGTTCATCTACTCTAGGAATCATCAACCTAGTGTATTTTATATGTGAGGTGTTGAGATGTTATTTTGTGAAATTTACTGTAATTTCTGATATGGTTATAGAGATAAGGCTCTTTACTGCTGTGTACTATCAGTCTTAAACATGCTTTTTGGGAACACACTTCTATTGATATGTGGCTTACAATAAATCTATACATTTTGCTCATTTTGGGCTGAAGAACTTTGTTTTCATCATTTTTCTGTTCTTATAATTCACGAAACAAAACTAATAGTCTGTTCTCAATTATATTTTCTGTCATTTTACACGTTGTGGTACAATAGGTATATTTTGCTTTTTGCCATTACTTATTTGGTTCACAAAAATCTATCTATTTTGCATACTTTCAGGCTGACAAAACTCTGTATGTATGACGTACATCATTTGTGTGGTGTTTTAGTGTAAGAAACAAAAACGATACTGTGTACTAAGAAAAGGTGTATTTTCTGTCATTTTATATGTGGTAGCACAATATGAATATTTTGTTTGTTGCCATTACTGACTTGGAGAAGCAGAAGTGATATCCTTTTGCAGGCAATCTGCAGATGGCAGGAGAGGACACGAACACTGTGAAGTGTTTGTTGGTGGGGTCAGGGTAGCAACACACTGAGATATATATTGCGGGCATTCCATCTACTACCTGTGCTGCCTTACAAATTATGACTGAGAAGAACTGAAACCCTTGTGGAAAGAATGACATTTTGACTGTGCTTTGTACCCAAGTATCTATTATAATTCCCTGAAATTTCTTTACTTCTTTTTGGTAAAGTTACCTAACATCTTATATACAGATACATAGGTTCACAAATATTCACTGCAACAGTTTCTCATTTTGTATCACACATAGTTTAGGTGGTGGGCTGGGATTCAGAAAAGGCTACTGCAAGCTGTAAGCCCTAACACAAGAAGCCAACCACTCAAAGATGCCCTTAATGATTCAGAGACAGGCCCAACAAAGTGATTTTTACATGGTTAGTAGAATCACCTTGAAGGGCCATCTCCATGGCCAAGCTAAATGATAATGAGACTTTCCAGGGGAGTGTCTAATGCAAATGAGCTATGTGCTCTCCCCTGGAAATGCATGCAGGAAGGGATTTGCACAGCCAAGTGAGTCAGAGAATTGTTCAGCTGCATAAAGTAGCGCAGACATCCATGATAATTTATACAGCCAAAATGCAACATTTTTCAATTATTTCCAAGGGAGAGGCCACACTGTAAATCACATTAAGGAAGATTAGCGGAGGTGTAGTGGGGATGGTGGGGTGTGAGTGAGTGTGTGCATGTACGTGGCAGTGTGTGTCTTTGTCTGCAGGACTATGAATGGTGTCCAATGGCTCTGAGTGTGTGCGCATGTGTGCATACATTTGTCTGCCTGGCTGGTCACTGGAGGGGGTTAGTTAGGAGACTGGTAGTGTAATGTGTATATTTGTATATGAATGAATGGATGAGTGTGTCCATGACTGCATTCAAGTGGGGGAGTGTGTGTGTGTGTGTGTGTGTGTGTGTGTGTGTGTGTGTGTGTGTGTGTGGGTGGGGGTGATGTCTGTATGTGTGTGTGTGTGTGTCTGTGTGTCTGTGTGTAGTAACACAAATGTCTGCATGTGTGTGGGAGAATGAATAAGGGGGTGCTAACAAGATACATGAGCTGCCAGTGATAATTATATGTAATTTAGAGACATGCAATTATCTTATAATGAGATCTTTCTCATTGTGGCGAAACAAGTCTCTGAATCTGATTTTGTGTGTTCACATAAACGGCTCCTTGCTTCCGCAGCAGTTTACAAGAGTGTATGGGATTCTTTCTTAATCCCAAGATGGTCCATTTTCGCTCTGTACCACCAGTACCTGAATATAGCCTTTTCAGTGCTGTGTTTGCTGCTCAATTCATAACAAATGTGTTCCTCTTGCATTTGCATTTTCTCAAGCTGACAAACTACATGTGCTCCTGCTCATATTTTACTGTGTCGTTATGAAATGAGAGCCAAAAAAAATACTGTTCTTTTTGCCAGAAAATTGATATTGGCTATTATTGTATATGTTATATCATAATAAGCATTTTACTTGTTGTGGTTGTTCCTTTGCTTTGGGGATTATTATGAAATATTCGTCTCACTACAGTTAGTAATGGAAAAGTAATGTAATGGTGTCGTGTTACATGACTTGGTAGACATTTGCAGTGAAAATTTTACTATGGGATGCACTGGGCTTGTGTTACTGAGTATTTGCAAAAGGTTATGAAAAATATGAAATTGTTCCTATATTTGTGTCAATAAATAAAAAAATAGAGTGTGATACTGTCTTGTTGGGAGGAGGGTAGTGCAAGCAGTTGGTGTTAGGAAAAAAATATACCAAACTAGTTTTGTAAGAGAAACACAGCAAATGATATAGATATTTACTTGAGGTACACATAATTCTAGTATTGATACTAATATCTCATGAAAAGTGGGTCATGTTGAGGAACAAGGTTGCATCTGTAATCTGACAGGGTGTAACAGACACAGCATAAAACCATCACTGTTGGATACACAGAGCTTGAGTTAATGATGAGGGTCTGCAAAGGGTTATGCAAATATAAAATGCTGCACATATTTACATTAATAAAGAAAAATGAAGTGTGATATTGTTGTGCCAGGGTGGTCTATGAAAGCAGCGGGTGTTAGAAAAGAAATAACACTACACACACTTACGTAAGACAAGTCACAAAAAGAAGGATTTGTTTGATGTACTCTGCATAAAACTGTCTTTCGGCTTTTCCCGGTTAGGGGTCGCCACAGCAGAACTCTGGTCCGCTAATTTGGCAGTGAATTTTTACAGTGTTGAGTTGCCAGCCTGGCACCGAACTTTCAAAGAAGGCAAACCCACACACGCACGCACCTACTTGCATGTCTTTAAATTCACTCGACTGCGGGGAGGACATGCAGACTCCACAAAGAAAGCACTCCAGCTAAGAATCGAACCAGAGAATCTCTTGCTGTGAGGTGACAATGCTAACCGCTGCGAATGTACTCTGCATAAATATTAAAAATATTTTAATATTAAACCTAACATCTCATAAATGGTAGGTCATGTATGAGGGATCAAGGTGCTATCTAAAAGCTTATATAATTTGCTGCTAGGCATACACATTGAAACAGTCAGCATGAGATGCAGATGATTTTAGTTATTTGCAAAAGCTATGAAAATGATGACTCAATTTAAAAATTTGCATTGATTATGCAAAACTGGGGTTTTGACAGTATCATGTTGTAGACGGCATTTGCAAGCAGTAGGTGTTAGTCACAAAAATTACATTAAAACATGATGGGTTATACGAAGGTATGAAGACATATAAATGCACGTTTGCTAAAGCAGTTGTGATTATTCGCTTTATTTCAGATCTGCATTAATACTGCAAAGTTGAGTGACATACAAGCAAATACTGCCATCTTCTGCACAGCATTAATGGATACAATTTTGCTAATTTACACATCATCTAACATGCACTGTTTGATAAATTACTATTGTGAAATTTTTATATGTATAATTAGCAACTGGTTTACACAAACACCATAAAAGATACCTAAAAAATTAAAACCAACTACAAATGCCCCTGACAATACACCTGGCAAATATCTTAAAATAGCAGCTGAGGCTATTACATATTCCATTCCAATTCTGGTAAATCGAGCCATATCTGAAAGATCAAGTCCCTTCACTACAGAAAAAAAAATCATTCATTATTCCACTATACAATGGTGGAATCAATACACATATTTCAAACTACAGGCTAATTGTCATTTTCTCTCCCCATTAAAAATACATTCATGCACAACTTTGTAATTATTTAATTGATAACCAGCTTCTGTCTTCAGCCCAAAATGGCTTCCATCCTCATCACAGCACAACCACAATTTTGTTAATATAGTCAGCAGCCGCAGAAATGCCAGAAGCCTAGTCTCCACAATCTTCCTAGATTTATCAAAAGCTTTTGATGCTGTCTCTCACCCGAAACTCTTATATAAACTTTCATCCTTAGGGCTCACCAACTCTTTACTGAAATGGTTCCTTAGCTACTTCTCAAACAGAGTAAAAGAAATGAAATGCAAAAATTATTTCACCACCTTCTTACCAAAAATACTGTTGTCTCACAAGAATCTGTACTAGGACCTTTACTTTTCAACATATTCATTAAAAACCTCTACACTGCTATAAAAATACTGCCCTAGTTCAATACACTGATTTATTGATCCTAATCAATCTTTCTTATTGATTGAAACATGGGAAAATAATTCACAACTACATCTGAACCCTAAAAAACTAAATCACTACTCTTTACCCCAAAACACAACTCTACCAAAATACTACTACTCACTATCAACTCAGCCAATAACACCGTGATTCAGCAAGTAAATCACCCAAAATAAGTATGTGTTACCATAGATGACCAGTTGAAATTCAACCACCATGTATCTCACTTGTTAAAAATAAAATCATCAAAAGCTAGGTACATTATACAGACAAAACCCCACCTAACTGATATAGCTAGAAGACATATAACCTGTACTTACTGCCATCTCTCCTCTATGTTGCCCAATCTTCACTTTCTTCAAGTCTCACAACTGTCCAAACTTGAGCAATGTTATAATAAAATAACCAAATCTGCAGTAAACTATAATATTAGAACATACCATCGCCTAGCCTTCAGAGCATTAAACTGATTAGAAGTACCGTATCGCCTAGCTCTTTCACAGCTAACTACAATACACAGACTTCTCTATAAGCCAGAACATTTCTCATCCCTTAACAACTTAATACAACACTAATACTCCCAAAAGAATTTTCTTTTCTAGAAAATAAATCACTAATCACTATAACCAAATCAAGTAATATTGCAGGTGAATCTCTAAATTCAAAAAGTGTAGCTAAATTATGGAACCACATCCCTCTACCTCTGAAATCCATTCAGAATGCAAACTTGCCTGTTGAATCAATGGATCTACTCCAGTACATCCCAGGACAAATGCTACCGTTATCTTCAGCTTGTCATCTCATCAAACAAACCATTTCTCTTCATTCAGAAACATATGGCCCACAACCAGTCTTCACCAATACCTGAATATTTTTACTAGAACCTCCCAGCTATACACACTGTCTTCTGACGCTGCTCACCCACACCGATATACCGCTAATGTAAACCTTATATATATATATATATATATATATATATATATATATATATATATATATATATATATGTTGTCTTTGAACCTGCTTTATACCCCAGCTCTTAACTACAATATTAACCTTTTCTGACCTACATAGTTCCTTCCATCACCTCTATTTCCTTGAATTTCAAAGCACTAATCACATTATTTATTACCTATCTGATAAACCCACTAATACACCTCTACAAATGCTCAACTTTCAGCATCTACTAATGCATAAGCATCTTTTATACTGTAATAGCTTCCTCCATTTTCATATGAATGTAACCTAAATAGCAAATGTATGTGTAATTGTTAATGTATACTAGTGAATATCTGTTAAAAATGTTTGTAGTTGTAATAAAAGGAAATATTGACAGCCTAGCTAGCTGGAATTTTGTAAATAATTATATGTAATTTGTGAATATTAATATGATTTATATAGAAATGTAACAAAAAGAGATACTGCCAGCCCAGCTATCTGGAATTTTGTAAGTGGTTGTGTGTCATTTGTGAATATCAACATGATTCATATGCCTGTTACACAAATATATTAAAACTGTATGTCATACTGTACAGATGTGTGCTGAAGAGATATTTTAGTACTAAGCAGAAATGTATATGCACTACTGTAACTGTTTAACAGGGGAGACTTAAACACAGGAGATTAACATGCAAAATGTCAGAATGGTTGAGTTTAAGTTACTTTATAGCTGGGCCATAAACAAAAGGTGTTATCTGTCAGTTTTAGTGCAGTAACAGACACAATGTCTATAACTAGATTTTTTGTATTGTCTTTACATGTGGAGGAATGTAAATTATTTTATAACTTCCACCATTTGACAAAAGATCTAAGAAGGCCCTTGTTTATGTACTTTCACAGGCAGATGCTAAATGCTGGTAGTTTCTAGCAATGGGGGTTTAGCTGGGAACTGATTGTCAGATGACAAGAAGTGATGTCTCCTGCAAGTGTCCCAGCAGCAATATTTGACATAATAATTTAAGAACTCTCTGAGAGAGACAGAGAGAGAGGGAGAGGGAGAGAGAGAGAGGGAGACAGGGTATTTTATATTTTGTCTTTGACCTTTGACCTGGCAATATCAGCTGGAAAACCCACTCATCACATCTGTCTTGCCTTGCAGTAATAATAAGTTTCTAGGGTATAGTAATTATTTTAGATATAGTTAGGAATATAGCAAAGATTAGTTTAAATGTTTTCTGTATTTATTTGAGACCGCCCTGCAATGTTGTTTTAAGCATTCCCTGTGATTTTGAACTCTAAAGTTATTGTGATTATTTACTGAGCATTTTTTTGTTATTTTATTATTTATTATTAAATATATTTAAACTTTTCAATTGTGGCTGGTCTCTCTAGAAATATTTAAAGTATTAGAGTACTTGCATATCTATTTGGTGACACTGTACAGGCCACTCCTAATAGCCTTGCTCTTGGTCAAAGTACGATTTGGATTAATAGTAGCATTATACAGTAAGGTTGGACACTCTTTGTTAAAGGCCTTAAAGTAGCTGATAAGTAGTGGCTGGTGGCAGGGAAAAATACATTACAGTCTGGGCAAAAGGCAGATAGCTAGTATACCTGTGCCAGCCATTATAAACCCTTCAACCAATATTCTAATAAATATAACCATTTTAAATCCTGTCACCTTAAGAAATGGTGTTCAACAGGGAAGTCCCCTCTCCCCCTGTTTTTGCAATCGTTATATAGAGATCTTATTTATACATCTAACTCAATCATCCAACCTCATAACCCTCTCTCGTTATAACTTCAGAATTCCATTTACAGCTTCTGCTGACAATGTGACTATTTACCTCACCTGCCCTAACAGTGAAATACCTATAATCTTAAACTTTTTCCATAAAATTTAAAAATCTGCATATTATAACCTCAACTTGCAAAAATCCAAAGAGAAACTATTTAATTGACTTAGCTAAACTAAAAGGTATTTGTGAAGAGCCCACTTTACCCTGGGGCAGTAACTAAGGAGTCTCAATTCTCACCACAGTCTCTGGTAAGGGGCGTCACTAAAAGCAGGGATATAAATACACAATTTCCCCTAAGAGTACACCAGGAATAGGTTCCAAACCTGGGACTGGACTATATGCTTAACTCCAGGTCCCCAAATGAGTCTCCACAATAACAACTGTAGAGATCTGTGCCCCATTTATAGGTATCTGACACATTCACTCTTAAATATCTGACATTCACAAATACACACACTCTTGGGAAAGACTGGCACAGATTTACCTGCTGTGTTCCTTTGCCCAAATTACAAGGTAATGGCTGCCACCAGTCAAATACCACAATACCCTTCAAAAGGGGTGGTCAATTAAATTGGATAAAATAAATATTGATACAAATGGTAGCACGTAACCCAAGCAGTAAGGCTTTTTAGAGTGGCCCTGGTGTTATCACAACAGGCATAAACACTCTCAAGTTATTAAAAATATTCACTAAATAACTGCTACAATGAGAAGTAGTAAAACATTTAATAATAAATAAAATGATTTAAAGCATGTAAATACTGAATAACTGATTCCAATAAACAATAGAGTTTCACACACAGGAAATATGAAAATAATGGGTCTATATCAGCTTATCAAAAGCTAATAACATTGACCACTAGTTGAGCGACCACAAAAGGTCGAACAACCAAAATAGTGAAGACACGGAACAGCGATTTTTTTCCCAGGGAAAAAACATCACTGGGCCATTGTCAGGAGTTTGCCATTTCCTCCACTGTGGTTCTATCACAGAGTTGGTATATTTAAGTAGGGGGGTGAGGGGGCAAAGCCCCCCACTTTATGTTGTGTTTTTTTTTTGCGGAACAGCAATTTTTTCCCTGGGGAAAAAAATCGCTGTTCTGTGTCTTCGTTATTTTGGTTATTCGACCTTTTGTGGTAGATCAACTAGCGTTCGATGTTATCAGCTTTCGATAAGCTGATATAGAACCGAAAATAATACTATAGGACAGATCTCACATTGACTTTAGAAAACCTCTAACTAATTAGCTGTAGTTCCCTGACAACCTGAAGATTAACTGTCCCTAACTAATCTAAAAAACTCAGCAAGGCAAGATGAGGAATTATGCCCACACTCCAGGCTGTTGTCTGTCCTCAGCAACTGGAACAACTACTCTGGAAACAAATGGACTACTACTGCTGCTGAACAAAAAAATTTGAACAACTGACTCAGAACCTGCTTTTACAGCAGATTTTTAAAAGTAACAGGAAGGAGAATTCTACTCATGTCAGACTGTGAAAAATAAACAAACAGCTGCAGTGAAGACTCTATTCTCCCAGCTCTGGCACACATTTCGTCAGCTAGAAGAACAATATTTGATATCCAAACATCTTGCATAAATCAGAGTAATAATCAAAAGACGTAAATTTATTTACAAAATTATAGCTAGTCATGCTGGTATGTGTAACACTGGGTAATTTGCAATTACTTACAAAACTTCATCCAGTCATACTAGCACAGACCAACAATATCTAACATCCTCACATATTAACCTTAATCAATCTGTTAAATATCTGGACATTTTTTTCTGAAACTCTAAACCAAAACTACTGTATTAATTTTTACAAAGTTTGATCTAATATCCAATTAGATATCAATAAATGTCAAACACAAAACATTTATTTTCTATCCAAAGTAGCTATCATAAAAATTAATATTTTACCAAGACTCTTATTCTTTCTTACAGTCATGATTCATTCCATGCCTAAGACTATCTTTAACACTATACATGCAAATCCCTCAGAATTGGTATGGCTCCCAAAATCGGCAAGATTAGCATACAATAAGATAAAATGTTTCAAGGACCATGGTGGTATGAACTTACCTGACTTTTATATTTATTATCTAATTACAAGAGCTTCACAACTTGTCAAAACTATCAAATTCAATTCTGATAAAACTGAAATTTAGCATGGTTACACCTTTGGTATAAATGCATCAAGAGTTATAATTGCAATCTGTTAGGCATCCTCTATTTGAAGACACATAAAGAAACTAAATATTGACATAACTGTTAGGCAGCATGTTGGATTTTTCCAGTAATTAATGAAAATCTTAGATTTTGATAAAGTCACTGATCTTTTCCAAACTATTCATCTGAATCCTAATATACTGGTAAACAATACTGTGACTGATCTTAATCCTTTACCTCTACTAAAAGCATGCATGTTCTGGGACTTTCTACATGGGAGCAAACAGTGTCACATTTTTGTGAACACCTTAAAGTATCTAGTGTTAAATTCTTTGCAATGGCAGAGTAACCAGATTCACAATGTACTGCTGTTTCCATTATAGTTTAATATGTCCAAACAGTTACACTGTCTGAGCCATTTCAATTCTATTATAACATAGCTAGAAAACAGTCTTTGCCTCTCATGAACTGTGTTGCCTAAGATCAATGCACACTTGATCAGTACGACTCTCCAGAAAACAAGGAAAGTCCAGTTTTATATACAATTTGCATAGCAGCAGATATTATTTCCTAGTGTCTTTGTGGTTTGCATGACTGATTCTTGTTGCACGTCATCTTTGCGTCAGTTGAAGTATCTGTATTTTATTTCTTTCATTTCTACATCTGAAGACTCACCAGAAAGTCCCTGTTAAAAATATCAAATGTCTCTCTATATGTTTCAGTTAGTCATAACAGGACGCCATTTTACTGTATTAGTTTAAACCTATGCCCATAACCACGTCTTCACAAACTAGACATGTTCTTCTATTCGTGAACCAATTTTAAACCACATACATTAAACTAAGCATGTTCCTAGCAGATGTCTGTCTGAGATAGCTGTTACTAAGGATGTCATACTTCCTATATTTATTTTTAACTAAGCCGTGCATTTTTGCTTTTTAGAAAGAAACATTTATATTTCAAACCTTGTATCAAGTTAACCGTTGCTTTACAAGTCAAAACATTGTGTTAATAAAAAGCATATTTTTATTTTGCATTACAACAAACATTTCTTATTTCATTATTACTTTGGGGAAAGATATTTAACTTATAATATCTATCAATTCCCCCCTTTTTAATTAAGCCATAGAAAAATGCAATCGACAGGAAAATGTGATCCTCTGTACTTAATAGCCTTTCTTCATTTTTAATAACAGTTACCTGTTTAACAGTTTTATTAACACAAATGTTAACACATCTCTTCTGTTATATCTGAGATAGCTCCATAAGTTGCATTTGCTAAAACTTCCATCAGCTTTGTAACTTTCCATATTGCCTTTGCGGCACCACAACAGTGAAAGATCCCAGCTCCTGAAATAACACCATTTCCTATGTCCAACTATTTTAAAATTTCCCCTAGTTTAGAAAAACTGTTATGAACCTTACTCTTTTTTCGGTGATTTCTTGCCATGTTCCCTGGTAATGTGCGAGTAATTTTCATCATTGGAACTGCATACCCTATGTAACAGAATCCCTGCCAACCTATCGGTAGCCATTTATAAGCATTCTTTCCACATATGAAAAAGAACCCTTCTGCCAGAATTGCAACATTCTCTTGTTCCACTGAATTAGTAGTGGCCTCACTCTTAAAGAAGTCTTTCATCCTTTCCTTAAAAGATGTATTATGTATTAACTCCCATACTGTTTTCATTTTATCAACTCCTCCATGATACTCAAGCTTTTCACGTGACCAGAGTTGATGTAAAGTAATGGAATAGTTACAATTACTAATGCCAACCCTGACTGTCCCTTTCTTTTGAAAACAGGCGGTCCTGTCCATACATTTCTATTATAAACAATATATACATAAGTATCAAAATGCATACAAGTATTAACATGCACCCCCAAAATTGCATCTTCAGGTGTGAGGTTTAGTTGCCTCCATTTTTCTGGCTTTTTTAAATGGGTATATCAGTATTTAAAAACAAATTTAAACAGACTGTTACTTTCCCAAGACTGTTAACAGACTGTTACTTTCCTGACACTGTTTGACTTTTATTAACATACACCGATTTCTATGAACCAACATAGTTTGCTGCTTTTACTTGGATTTTTATTAGCTGAAAAATGCATTTTTCTAAGTTTTTATTAAGATTTTTAATCACTCTGTACTTTACTACCTGTATGTATTCCTGTATATTATTCCCAGGATGGCAGTTACGTCAGTCTGACCAATTATATTGTTGCTGTACTAGTTTGTTTACAAAAGTATAAGTCCATTTGCTGTTATATTCCACGCAAGACATTATTTTGAAAATGTGATGTTACAGTCACTGTTTTCTACCAATATTGATCCTGTTTGCTCTATACATAAGCTGCCTTTGGAGACATACTGTACTTTTAATGTGGGGGGTTTTGACCCTCTCTTGTTACCATAGAACCTTTTCTCATCTAGGATTTGTCATAGGTACTGCCTTAAATGTTAGTCCATTTCCAGACATGGATGTGGACTTACATACCCAACATTTAATTGCATTGTTTAGTTTTGCATATACCATTTGCATTAATCTACACTGTAGCTGTATTAACTTTAACTTCACACTGTATCTATATTAACTTTACTCTGTGTCTGTAGGTTATTTCTGTGTTTGTTTATTCTGAATCCATCCTGGCTTATCAAACCAATATTTCTGTCTTTTCCTGCCCCCTTTGTTTAATTAATTGACATTAATTTCTGCGCACTAACATTGTCTTCCATTACTTCAAAAGGTCCCTACCAGTTACTGTCCCATGGTCCCCATTTTTTGGAAATTTTTTAACAAGTACTTTGCTACCAACTAATAACCTGTGTTCTGTTACGTGCTTTTTATCCACATCATCATCATAATTTATTGCTTTAATGCCTATTTTCTGCCATGATCTGGATTATAGGGAGGATTATCCCCATATCTTACTGGGCATAATTTACCATTTTCATCATACTGTTGGTGTTTATAATTACCCCTTGCCTTACTGAAAAAGGTTTGTCTTTCCTCCTGTTTATTACTTCCCTTCTTTTTCTATTTACCCTAATTTTGCAGGTTCTTTGCATAGATGCCCTTTTCTGTTTATTACCTGTTTCAAAATCAGTGTATTAACTGCCTGTGGCTGTCTCATGTTTCCATGATTTCACTGCGGAATTGTCTGCAGTAGATGATATTGTTGTACCTGCAACAGCTGTGACATCTTTAGGCTAAATTCTATCTTCAGACTTTAAATCATCAAGCTGCTTTTTGCAGTCTACACGCTGTTGTACATTTCCTACTTGTATCTGCAATACTGCTTTCTTTTTTAAACTGTCTAGCACTCTGGCTTTTAATTGCTTTAACATAAAATCATGCCTGACCAAAGCATCTTTTGTTTTTTCTGTCATCTTATTCAGACTAAACTAAAACTAATGTCTTTCAGCTTTTTAGGGGTCACCACAGCGGAACTCCGGTTCCGTAATCATTGGCAGTGGATTTTTACTGTGCCGAGGTTCCAGCCCGACACCCAACCTTCAAAGAAGGCACTGTCTGATCATTTTCAGATAGCTTTTTATTTTTTTTTAAATGGTTACATATGTCTAGTAGTCTTGTGACATGTAAAACAGAAATGAGGATATTTGTCACCACAATTTATACATTTAATCAAACATTTGTATGTTTGCAAATACTGATCATAACACTGAATCCATTTACATAGACTAATTGTATCACTTTCACTAGTACCAAATAAAGCTCTGTTACCTTTAATAGCACTACTTGCTTGTTTATACCATTGCCTCATAACAGTCCAGACTTTGTCTGGGGTCTGATTTAAATATATAGCAACTATGTGTGGGCATTTGAAAAAAAGTCCTTTTTTGTCTTGCCAGTGAGGCAGAGTCTGTACTGCGGTGGTGGTGCTGCGGTAGCATTGTCGCCTCATAGCAAGACGTTGTCTCGTTCGATTCTCAACTACAGCGTCTTCTGTGTGGAGGCATACGTGAATGGGGCGTGCCTTCGTTGAGGGTTGTGGGTCAGGGCTGGTAATCCGGTACGTAAAAATCCACTACCAATCATTAGCGGACCGGAGTTCCGCTGTGGCGACCCCTAACCAGAAAAAGCCGAAAGACACAAACAAACTGAGGCAGAGTCTGCAGTAAACAAGACTGTGGATAAATCTTAGCAGGAGAAATAACTGCCATTTTTGCTGAACTGTGTCCAGTTTCAATTGGTGTATTTTGGGCCCCTTGTAAATCTTGTTGAGCTTTTTCTAATTGTCTTGCCAGATTAACCTCTGTAGTTTGTTCCCTTAGTAAATGTTGTTGCGCTCTATCCAATACCTGTTTTAAACCATAAAGTTCATTCTGTAAAGTCTGAATGCTATGTGGAGTTTCTGCCTCTAGATGGCATTCCTGTCCCATACTACTGTCCCTATGCAAATTATGAAAAGCTGTGAAAACTTTTTTTTAAGGTTAATAGTACACTTCACTATGTCAGAATTTGTTTCTTGTGCATTTGTAAGATTTTTTTTATAAATAACATTTTCATGTAGTCTATTCCATTACTGACAATAACTGTCATACATTTGTACTGTATGAGATTTAGGTAAAGCCTTAAGACGGTAAAGAAATAATGCAAACTGTTGCAGATTATCTGACAAAGGCATGACTGCAGAAGGCACATGTAACTGTTGTGTAAGTGAAAAACTAACAATGCTAGAATTAAACAGATTATTTGTCAGAATAGGACATATCTTATTGTATGGCTTACATACTAGACTCTTGTGACAAGATAGACATAATTTTGGAAATTCCCTTCCACATAAAAAACAGTCTTTCTGAATTGCTATACATTTTGTCATATATGGATCATAGACATTTATTAACAAACACAACTTTTATCTAATTTCTGAACATTAAAAATTCCAGATTTACATTTCATGTCTGATAGAGAAGATTCAAACCATCCCTATAAATACTAGACTTTGTCCGGTATATCATGTAAATCTATATCTATAGTATGTGGATATCTTAAACGTAAGTCTCTAATGGCATCCATGTTATAACTGTGAAGACTTTACCGCATTTTTAATAGATGACAGACAGGTGATCAGGCTGAAGTCACTTAGAGGAAATAGTGTCCTTCAACAGACAAATTGATGTTGGAACGTCATTGGACAGATGCAGAGACATACTCAGCTACCACACTGGAGAAGCACTGGAAACTGCCGACCTGTGGAATTCACTTAGAAATGATGGCACCAAATGAACAGTAACTGCTGGTAACAGATATAAAAGGTCACATTCAAGCTGCCTCGCCACTGTTAATTTTTTTTTGCAAATGCAGGAGTAGCCAGACTCACAATGTACTGCTGTTTCCGTTATAGTTACACTGAGTCATTTCAATTATATTATAACATTGCTAGAATACAGTCTTTGCTTCTCACAAACTGTGTTGCCTAAGATCAATGCACATTTGATCAACACGACTCTCCAGAAAACAAGCAATGTCCAGTTTTATACACTTTGCATAGCAGCAGATATTATTTCCTAGTGTCCTTGTGGTTTGCATGACTGATTCTAGTTTCACGTCATCTTTGCATCAGATGAAGTGTCTGTATTTTATTTCTTTCATTTCTACATCTGAAGATTCACCAACAAGTCCCTGTTAAAAATATCAAATGTCTCTCTGTATGTTTCAGTTACTCGTAACAGGATCCCACTTTACTGTATTAGTTTAAACCTAAGCCCATACCACGTCTTCACAAACTAGACACGTTCTTCTTTTGGTGAACCAATTTTAACCCACATATATTAAACTAATCATGTACCTAGCAGATGTCTGTCTGAGATAGCTGTTGCTAAGGATGTCATACTTTCTATATTTATTTTTAACTAAGCCTTGCTTTTCTGCTTTTTAGAAAGAAACATTTATTTCAAACCTTGTATCAACTTAACCCTTGCTTTACAAGTCAAAACCTTGTGTTAATAGAAAGCATATTTTTCTTTTGCATTATAACAAAACATTTCTTATTTCATTATTGCTTTGGGGAAGATACTTAACTTATAATATCTATCACCAAGAAGCTATTTCCCAACTATGAACATAGTTAACAAAATATATCATCCTTACTACTGTCTGATACAATCACAAGCAGAAAAAACTGTATCTATAATAAATTCATTCAAGTTTTTACAGCACAAAATTTGACATCTGTATCACAGAAATCTACTTAAAAGTGAAATTTAACCACTTATACCTTTATAATAATTACTGGCATAAATACAAACTATTAATCAAAGAAAACAACACTAAAAACAATATCACTCATCAAGCATATCCCTTTTAAAAATATTCTATATGGAATTCATAATAATTAATAATGCTTACATTATGCCAACAAAAAAATCACTCTAATAATTCTGACCCTAGTAATTGTACTGCTTGTGGATTATCAGATACTGATATCTTACACATTTTTGGAACTGTTGTTACATGAAAAAATATAGATTGCTGTCCAACAAAAGACCAAATCCTGTTTTCCAAACCTAGAAGCTATTTCCTGACTGTTTGCTATCATCCACCTTCTTCCAGAAAAAATAATTCACTGCAGCTAAATGCAGTACTTATTCTCCTGACCATAATAAAATGTTATATAACCAAAATATGGTATTTGTTTAGCAACAATGAAGTGGTCTGAATTCATAGTTAATTATTAACGTTTACAAAGCTTTCAAGATTCTTCCAAGACAAAAAAAAAATCTTATACACCATTAGAGGCATAGAATCTAGTGTTAATCTAATCACACTTCTCCTATCAAATTTCTCGTATTTCTGTAAATTTCCTATTTATCATTTTAAGTAATCATAGGAGGTTCCTAGGCAAATGGCCTTAAGTTCTACCCTTATTTCCAGGACCACGATCAGTACCTATTGTCCCTGTCCAAGAGAGGCACAGGTGGAACCCCGACTGAATTTATCATCCAGATTCAGTTTGAAGAGGGCCAATGAGGGGCTCTGTTTGACCTGAAATGGGAGTCTGTCCCAAAGGTGTAGTAACCTCTGGGAAACAAATCTGTCCCTCCAGCGCGTCCTATTAATGTAACATACAAGGTTAAGGTCTTTAGAGCTAGCAACCCCTGTACCATTTGACTTATGGAGATACAGTATTTCCAATAAAGCAAGGTAAGAGATTACCTTGTATGCAAGGCAGAGATCGCCTCTGAGTAGACTGTATGAAACAGAATAGAGTGACGGTGATTTCAGATGATCCACATAGGACAGATGCTGAAAACCTTGAGTTTCCCTTGTGAGGAACTGTTATGTTTTTTCCAATTACTGCAGGTGCT
This sequence comes from Protopterus annectens, assembly GCF_019279795.1. Taxonomy (NCBI): domain Eukaryota; kingdom Metazoa; phylum Chordata; order Ceratodontiformes; family Protopteridae; genus Protopterus; species Protopterus annectens. The sequence goes on along the minus strand of NC_056735.1, from coordinate 152,635,096 downwards.
TGATGTTCTGCACAAAAGAGTTTTAAACCCATTCCCTTTGTACCTCTCAGCCTCGTAGAGCAAGAAATCTGGACAAAGTCATAAATAAAGGGGGTAAATGCCCAAAAATATGGACAATTTTTAAATATTGCTCGGTACCTGAGCAGCCAAGTGCTCCAGATTGTGAAGAACGCTCTGCATTTGTGATCAATTAAGCCCCCAGTTTCACTCGTCTGCATTTTGCAGCTGTGGTTCCGCTTTGCAATTTTTGTCAAGTTAGTAAGTAACATCTAAACTGTGTCTCATTTTCCAAAACTGGATAGGGACAGGCAGGCTTGCTGAGTTTAATGAAAAGTTGATGGGGAAGAGACAACCACAGACATCACAGTGTGGGCGTGACTAACCAACCTAGATAGTAATTTTGAAGTGCGGGACGCGCCTTGAAAGTAGAAAAGAAGACAGTTACTCATTTAAGTAGCTTTTTCATAACTGAACATTCCAGTTCCTCATTTTGTTCCTCCAGCTTCTGAAACATGACGGCCATGAGAAAATTAGACAGGTGCAGTGACAACCTTTACATACCGTAAGTGAGACAAAAACTTTATTTTCTTTTTACAGGAACAAAAAGAAAGCAATAACGAGCAGTCACTCCAGGATCACATCATCTAACCAATTAATTATCAAACAAGGCGAATTTGTTACCAGCTTGATTTATTTGTTCTCCCCTCCCTCTATTGGGGCAGATTTCCTACCTCCACCCCTTTAGTTTCTCAACTCCTCACTAACTAAGTTCTTGGCCATACCAACCTGAGAGAACATATTCGGCCACTTGCTTCAAAAGTAGGAGCAAAAAAATCATAGCGAAGTTTTTTTGGGGGGATAACACTATTTTGAAAAGCAATCCTTTAAGTTATTTGCGATTCAAAGTAAAACATATCCCTCTCTACTCATAAAAACAGTGATTCTGAACACTAGTCAACAAATATTTCAAAGTTTTTGGCAGAAAATAAAGTAATTCTGTTTCAGGTGCATGCGCTGCTTTGCAGAGCATGCACGAAATTCAAACAACTTGAGCTAAGTTTTGGAAATACAATTCTAAAGACAGGAAGAGAGTGTATGTGAAGATTAGTTAAGGAACTTAAAAAAAAACACTTGTTGCAATTTGTTTAGTATTCGAGCTTATGATGGCAGACCGTGGACCTGTCTTAACATCTGCTATAATTTTTTACTTGTCTATTGGCGCTGCAATATTTCACATGCTAGAAGAGCCAACTTTTCAGAATGCTGTGACAGAATACAAGAAAAAAAAGGTAAAAATCCTGGAAAAGTACCCCTGCCTTTCCCCTGAAGACCTGGAGAAAATTCTTGAGGTATGACCAGCTGTTTTGCATTCTCTACATGTTAATAGAGGTCTGCTTTGTTTGCACCCATTCTGATTGTTGAGTTCTTAACAGGTTTTGCTTACAAGTCCAAAAACTTGTGGCTTTTATAGTATTGTTTTTGGTGGTTTATTAAAATGTGTTACTTAGTCTCCTGTACCATTCATTAATCAGCTTATTTTTCACCATCCATTTATTTTTGCAATGTGCAGGTTCACAATGCTACTGTGACCCTTTTTGTAACAGGGGAATGGTTAATCTTCTGTTTTGGTATAGCTGTTTAAAACACGTTGCAATGTTTCTATGTTTCAATGTAAAGCCAGTAATTACTAATTTGCTTAAAACACATTACCATTGAATTTTTGCAAGTCTAGTCAGGCTTTACCCTGCAATTTACTATACAGAGGTAGCAAAAACATCATTTATGAATGAAAGTTAGGTGCTTGACATAAGGATATACGTGCTTGGAGAATTTGGTCTTCATTAACCTGTAGGACTTACCACATAATGTGTGCTCAACTCAGAACTTTTCCCAGGCTACCTTGACATGTCCCCATTTTCTTCATTGCCTAATTCATATCCTGTCTCCTCACTTACATGACCTTCTTGATTCCTGCTGCACCCACTACCAACTGTTTCTGACCTTGTTATCCCCTCCTGCAGTCAAATTCTGTTGAGTCATCAGTGCTTAGACCTTCAGCTATTGCATTAGAATGGAAATAGATTCAATATGGTGCCCTACAAGGGGAAGAGTTGTATAGACCAGCTGCTTTGGCATCTACTGCGGTGCACAGTAGGAGAAACCGGATCACAGACAGAGCACAGTGGCAGGGCTAGCCACTTGATGGTGTAAAGTGTGGCTCTGAGTGATTTGATCATGTTGACTGTCACCAAATGGACATGGGTATGTGCCAGTGATAAGTGGGTTGAGGACCTGGCCTACTCTGACTTACACCAGGGACTCATGCTAACAGTGGATGGGGTGTATGTGTCCCTATTAGCCAGTGTATGCTGGCCCATAAACCCCAATGGTGTGTGTCCAGTTGCCCAGCAAGATAGGAACTGGGAATTTAAGATAGGCTGTTCAGTGATATACTGGCAGGCTAGAATAGCAGATTATAAAATAAAGGTTTTGGATCTGATAAGCGTCTTATTGAATTTTACAGATGTTCTACCATGCTCCTTGACAACGGCATGTTTTGCGCAGTGCGAAAATAGGGTGTTCTACATTTTGACCACACACTGTTAGGGTCTGTGTTCCACATTGGCCTCTTAAGAGGTTGAGACCTATGCTCTGTACTTTTCCGTTATCCGGTCAGGTAACCTCATGTCAAAGTAAAAAGTATTTCTTTGAATAAGTAATTTGTAGAAAATAACTTTTAATTCAGACTTTCAAACACACCTACTTGACAGAGGTATTAAGGTCAGCTGAATGATTGCGTTACAATGTTGACCCGATAAGTTAGAAAGACGGAAAGTATAAAATACAGCAAAACATCAAATTAAGGCAACCGTCTTGTTTTTATTTTTTCCACAGTCATCAGACGGTGATACGTACACCACAATTACTGCAAATAATCAACTACGTTCCTGTGGTGAACGTGTAAAAAGACGTAGTCATGCTGAATGTATGTAATCCGACAGATTCCTGTTCTCCTTCAGGCATGTGAAATGATGTTACAAAGACGACTCTTACTGTGTCATGAAATTGCTTTGTTGCAGGTGCAAGTGGCAAGGAACTATATCTACAGATTTGAATGTGGACTTCTTTGAATATGTTGTATAGTATGCATGATTTGCCTAAACACCCGTAATAGTACTCATTTACTGTTGTTATTACGATTCTGTTTTCGGGGAAACACTTTCAGATCATTTCCTTAGCTCCGAATCTATTAGTGAACCTTGTTTGCTTTTTGATGTTAATCTTAAGAGAAGTGTGTGAAATTATTAAATGGATAATATTAAAAAAACTGTAAGTTACACACACCTGTTAAGATTAACATTAAAAAAAGGTTTGACACTGGATTCGGAATTCAAGGAACCGCTTTGACAGCGTTGTCCTCATAACGGAAACGTATTTATTGCTCTTACAAACTTAGAAATTAGAATAACAGGATTGCATTATCGTTAATTTTCTGAATGGTATGAAGTCTGAAACTCAAATGTTTATTTTCTGACTTAAATCTTAAATGATTTACTAATGATTTTCAAGAAAACCACAACTGTATGAAAATGGACCAAAAATATCAGGCAAAAATCTAGACATTCTGCGAAAATCTGTACAGTTTAGCAGTGTGATCTCTTTAGTTTTACCTACTAATTTACAAGGGGACGTTTGAGTAACTATTGTACATAGTGATGTGTTTTTCTTCCTTTTTCTATTCTATAAGTTTTAATCCATTTTTTGTGTTAAAAACTACAAAAACTTTTAATAATCATCTTTGGAAAACGAACGCGCGCGCGCCCTACTTTAATTACGCGAACGTCAAAATCAGAAACGCAGACTATATTGAGGTTGTTGGGGACCACCAGCGTTCATTTTTTGTTGCGTACCAACCACAACAAAAGTTAGGTATGGAAATAACATTGTAAAATACCGCTGTGTTACTTTTTGTTTTAGACCAGGCAGCGCAACTGAATGTGCAACAGCAATGCCACCCGCTTAGTAAATTCAGCATGGCTGATATTGCTAGCACTCTGCTGTTTACTTGTCCGACTAATCTTACTTTAGTACCCTTCACCTTTGAAATAAATTACAGTTCTCGGAAGCCGATTATAATCAACCGATCGATGTCGAACTTGCACTTCCCTTTGAAATAATAGGCAGTGGGGTGGGGAAAAGAAGGATGATGTCAGCTTGGTGGGAGATACTTTCTCGAGTAAAACGTGGGCAGAGTGGCCTGTAACACTAAAGTATAGAAATGAACAAATTTAGTAAAAAAAGCGGATAAGTAAAACGCATACCTTGTTTTTAGGAGATAAAAAGATAACCTGAGTGCGGACTCCTTGGCATACCCCTTTTAAGACTTTATCTTGTTACAACTACTTGACGAGGCTGAGTTGTATTGCGTGATGTGATTCTGTCTTGGCAGCAGGGGCAGTGTGAGCTAAGAAGTTTGTGAGGATGGAGTGTGTTGTCTTATGTTGGGAGTAGGAAATGTGTAGTTGTATGCTCGCTAAACCGCGGCTCTGCAAGAGTTGTAGCCGGGGAGATACCAGCGAGTTCTTAACTTAAAAACTGTGAAGCTGATTACTTGGGCAGTGTCCGTAGCTCTCAATCTTCCATCTCTAATATACGACAAATAAGCAAAATGTGGAACAGCAACTAACAGCTTCAATTAGGAAACTCACAGATGTTTTAGATGTGCTATTTATAAAAAAGTTCTTTGGGTAGAATTCAGTACTATTTAAATTTGGATACCGGCTAAAACAAAATTATTAACGCTAAATGAGTGCCAGCCCCTTTTAATGTGGACCTTTTGGAACACGGGCGTTTTAAGACCAAAAACGAGGAACGGTCCTCCTCGTAATGACTGTCTCAACCGTACAGATTTTTGCCTCGAGTATCTGGTCATTCTCTGGCAAATTCCGGAGGATCGAAGTCAGTAAATAATAGACTTCGTGTCCTTCAGCAAATGCATGCTAACACAAATCCTGTTATTCTAGCAGGTTTGTAGGAACAGTATTTAAATTATGTGCCTATTTTTGGGCTTTTGCCCACCGCCTCCCATTGTTTTATGCTTTGTCCAGATTTCTTGCGGTAATAGGTTGAGAGGTATGCGAAACTGTTCCTGATTTTGACTCCTTGTTAAGGCTGTCCCTTTGAATGTCTCCTATAATGACGTAATTCGGAGAAAAGATGAATTGTATGTGATAAAGGATGTCGGTAGTTACAGACGTATTTTACTTCAGAACATATATATCAATTCACATTCTCTTACTCTGCCCATGTCTTAATTTAATAGTACTGATTATGTCTAAATGTGCCTCCTATTGGTCTCGCTGAGCGTTTACTTTTGTTCTCGCTCAGAGTAGTCTTTGCTGTGGCCCGCTCATTTTGCGTCTTTTTGTATTAAGGGCAATGCTGTTCATGAAAGGGAAAATGTTTAAAATGGTATTTTCAGTCCCATACATTGATGAACAGATAAGAATGCAGTGGTAAACTTTATTTTCAAATGGTGGGGGTTAACTTTTCTGAAATACGAAAACGTAACAAAACTAAGATTCGTTTAATATTTAAAACTGGTGTGTACAGTCGGGAAGCATGCTTCATATTTCTCTACTTCCAGTGGGTGATAATGGAGAGCATTGGACCACGTCTAAGTGCAAATGCAGTATACCGACTGACTTGGTTACACAAGATCACTTGTTCTCCATTATCACCTGAAATTGTTACCGCCACCGAATAAGATAAAAGTAAAACAAAAGCGTTTCATTATTGCTGAGTATATCTCTCAGCTGTCGGTGACATTAATTGAAAACATTCTTAACATGCTCTTCATATGTGGAACAGGGAGGATTGGAAATGGCATTTTAAAACTCAGAATGAGCGTTCCTCATAACGAGGTCCTCATAACCACCAGTGTTCATTATTTTTAGCTTTGCCTTTGTTTATTGAGCAGAGATAATGACATCTGTGGCCGAAATGATATGCAACAGCTGTAATGTTGTAGACAAAAAAACACGGGGGTTGTGTCGCCAAGATACTTAGCAGCTGAGTTTTTTTGCTCTGCTTTTTTATAATACACCTGACAGGATTTTTCGATATAATTAATTATTTTTGCTTAAAAATTGATGGTGATATACTTGGTCGCCCCTCTAGCAAAAATTATCTAAGAAAAATCTTTTTTTTTTAATTTTCCCTGACAAGAAAAATCAAAAGATTTTACTTGCTTAAAATGTGTCACTCAAAATCTACTACTCGAGATATTTCGTTGAAAAAAGAATTACACTTTATTCTTAGCAACATTCAAGATCTATCCTTAAAATGGAAAAAATGGATATCAGAACAGGCACTATAAGAGAAGACTGCAAAAAACAAATAGATATATTGTGTGATGGTGTCAAAACAACAATCTCTCCTAATATCTGGTATAGAGGAAACTGAATGACCTCGATGGTAGAATGACTGAAAATGAGAATCACATGGAATTTGTGCTCAAACAAAATACCTTATTTTTGGGGAAAAATAGAAGCCTTGGACAGTAGTTTCAAGAGAAATAACATCAGGATTTATGGTGTCCCAGAAAGGGAAGACGTGATAATATGGTACAGTTTCTAAATAATTGGTTGCCAAAAACTTTGAACTTGCCTGACGTTTTGTCTTTTAGTATATAATGTGTTCATAGATCTCTCTCTAACTCTTCTTTAAAGAAAAACACTCTGTTTTCTAGATCAATAATAGGTAAATTTTGTTCCAGTCAAGACAAAGACTTAGTTTTGAGAACTGCCTATTCAGTTTGACAATTATTAATCTTCAGCTGTTATGATTAAGAGAAAAGCATGTATTCCTTTCATTAAAACTTAAAAAAAAATAACATCAAAGCACAGATTATTTTCCAGCCAAAATAACAATCTTTCTATTGGATGAGCAGAAAACCTTCAGTACTATAGAGGATGCTCTGAATTATACTATGAAGAATAAACTTACTGATAAAGTGGATGAAATGGACTGGAGCTTAACTTATTTGAAAAGAAATGCTACCAGAAACAGTTGGTCAATTATGGAGAAAAATAAAAAAAAATGTTTTTAAATACTAATACTACTAATACTTTCTTGGGTATCTTGCATTAATATTCAGAGTTTTAACATGGATATTATATGACATAAGGTAATGCTGTGCTTGTTTTCCTTATTTAATAATCTACATATATTTAATTAATTTTAGAGTTTATCAGAAATCTGCGGTGGTGGTGCTGCAGTAGCATTGTCGCCTCACAGACGTTGCCCGTTCGATTCTCAGTTAGAGCGTCTTCTGTGTGTGGTGACATGCATGAATGGGCGTTCCTTTATTGAAGGTTGTGCGTTAGGCCCGGCAAGCAAGCACGTAAAAATCTACTGCCAATCATTAGCAGACCGGAGTTCCGCTGTGGCGAATCCTAACCGGGAAAAGCCGAAAGACACAAACAAACAAATCAGAAATAGTATTTTAGATAGTAGCTTTGAGTTAATAAGGCTTTCTAATATCTGTCACTTGTCTGACTCCCCCTGTGTATGTACATATTTGTGTGTGTATGTATGTATATATATATATATATATATATATATATATATATATATATATGTGTGTGTGTGTGAGTGTTATTGTATATAGATATACATAGGTCATTATATTTTGGGAGGCTTTGTGTACTGCATGTTTTGTCATTTGTTGATATATGTGTCATTGAGTCAGAACAGTGGGTTGATTGAAGTACAATACATATGGGCTTTGATGTGTGTTGGTTGCTTGATTTCTGAGGTCCTTTTAGCTTTGTTTTTTATTGGGGTTTGTAGTGGTGTATGTGTGACAGTTACTGCTTAGTTGCTGAGGTTGGATTTGACAGTAACCTTCGCTGAAGTGGGTTTTTTTTTTTCAAAGTAGCTTTCCAGTTTGAAAAACACTGTTTCTTACCATGATTGCAAGCCATTTCTGTTTGTTGATCTTGCTGTATGCTGTCATTTTCCTGCTGGAATATTTTGAAAATCTCTGAAAGCCCTTCTTTCACTGTGAATATTCCATTTAAAAATTGTTAACTTACTCTGAGTGTCTGTGTGGATATGTGCACATCAGTGAACTTAGACACCAAATGCTAACCCCTAAACTGGACATTCATGATTTGGAATGTTAAGACTGAGTTTGTTGGATTTTTCATGAGTGTTTAATTAAAGGTTTGATATTTAATTAAAAAATATTTATTAAAGATTTTAGGACATCTTCCTGATATTAAGATTATTTATAGCATATAGGTATTTGAATGAATATTTTAATTGAATAAAATGTATCTGTCAGTTTTGGATGTTTGATTTTTTATAACATGCTTCTATTCTATTATTTTATTGTGTTTTAGGTAAAATAATGTTTATATTTAATTTCTTTATAATTTTTAATTTCTTTGTACTTAAAATCTTAATATTGTTGAAGTCCTAATGAAATCTCACCACTGTTTTAGAGTTGGAATCTTGTAAATGTTAAATAGGTTGTTTTTATCTTGATGACAATTTTGATTATTTTTATACTGGGAAGTTTGGTTTAGTTAATTTCTGGTAGAGTCATAAAGTTGGTGTGGAGTATTTCCTGCTAATATTGTGTGGTGCACACTGTGATGCCTGCCCACCGACCCAGTAATCAAGGAGCCTCAATCCTCACCACTAGCACCAGTGAGGGGTGTGCACATTGGGGGGATAACAAGTACACACACAGTAAAGTACAATTTCCCTTAAGAGCACACAGAGATCACAGTCAGTCTGGGGCTGATTTTCCCTTTCTGTCCAGATCCCCAGTAAGACTCCCCACTGGCGCAGCTGTAGGGTTTATATCTCAGCCGAGTAGTCAAACCAAAACCTCCAGTACCCTCTCTGTCCAACCAGTGCTTTGTGTCCCTGCCCAAGTAGCTGACACACACACACACACACACACTTTGAGATTTGGCTTATATATAAACACACAGACACTCCTCGGGAAGGCTGGCACAGGTTCTCCAGCTAAGCCCCCTCCTGCCAGGCTATAAGGTAGTAATCACTACCACCAACTACTCATCAGCTACTAGTAAGGCCCTTCTCAAAGGGTGACCAATCTCACTGTGTAATATTACTGTTATCCCATTAGAAGTGTGCCGAATAGCAAGACTTTTGGAGTGGCTTGGCCAGTATCACCAAATGCATGCAAGTACCCTCTAATAGCTTAAATTATCTCTGCACAAAACAGCCACAATTGAAAGGTTTAAAATATTTAAAAATAAATAATAAAAGCACAAGACAAATTGCATCAATTCAACACAGTACTAATCAAGAGTTCAGAGATCACAGGAAACCTTTAAAACAATATTGTAGGACAGTCTGACATAAATCTAGAAAAAAAGACTAATCTGGCTAAATTCCTATCTAACTCTAAGAGAAATAATTAAGTCTAAGATCCTACTTACAGAGCAAAGCAAGTGCTGGTGAGCTGATGTCATCTTCAGACAAAATCCAAAATGCTCTATCTTTCTCTCTGAGATAGTCTTAAATTGATATACACATTACTGCTGAGTCATCTCACATTGCATCATTTTTGACACCTCTGCTGAAGCTTCCCAGGCTCACAGAACTCAGATGTTAACATTTGTTTGTAATCTTGCACCTGCCAGGAAACCACAGCAATAAAGGACAGTTAAAACCTAGTCAATAACCTCGTCCCAAGACAATAGAAAGACTTTCCTAGTCCAGACATCCTGTCTCCGTGAGATCAAACAGTCACAAAATGCTTCACTTATCAGCTTTCTTCCAGTAGGGTGCACTGTGGTTACATTTTTGAAGCTCAGAACATATAAAACAGTTTTCTTACATTTGTAAAAACACACCTGTGGATCATATTAATATTTACAATGACATAGAATTATTTACAAAATTCTATCTAGCTAGGCTGGCAGCCTTCACACACACATTGTATCTGTTCTTTGTAATAGATACTGCAGCCTTTATTTTCTTATTTTAGGTGACCGTTTTTATATGTATGTATGTATGTATATATATATATATATATATATATACATACAGAGTGATCATATGTTTGTAGAGCTGCAGAATGTCTAATGGCCATATGAGTACACTGCACTGTTATCATATAATCCTTACACGCACACACATATTTGTTGCATTTGATTTTACATGCTATTAAGTAGTCTTCTATATTGTATTTACATTATTGTTTTGCACACTCTAGATCTTTGATATCTAGGTCTCTATGTGATAGTTTAGTTTAGCATCTACAAATGGTTTGTTTTCAGTCAGTGATTTAGATTGGTTTTAGGTCTAACCTAGAATGGGTATATAATTTCAGACAAAAAAAAACTGTAAGAAGATATGAGACCTTAGTAGTGATGATATGTCATTGGTGCTCTATAGAATTTATTTATTTATTTGACATTTGTTTACTGGGGTGGTCTGACTGGGTCTGCAAAACCTGTTTGCAGTTTAGGCCCAGGGAGAAAAACTCTACGTATAGTATAATACAAAAACAGTATAATCCAAAACAATGCAAATGACATGAGAAATACTGTACAAAAATAAGTTGGAAGAACATAAACTATGTTACAAGATATACGACACATCTAGACAATTCTATAGAGTTAAAACATTATAGACAATAATAGTCACTCTCACCATATACATAGCCTATGAGTAGATAGTGTACAAAAATATGTTGGCAGTACAGTGTATGACATCAACTGTTATAGTACATAAAAATAGAATGTTTTAGAAATAGAATAATTTAGATGGCTGCTGAAAAGATCTAAGACATATGGTCATAAAATCATTTCTCAAGAGTAGCCTTTTTAAGGAACTGAGAGGAATTCTCACATGCTCTCCACCTTCAGATGTCTACTGTTTATTGTAGTCATTTTGGGGAGTACTATCACAGTCTAGGGAGTAATGATTCTCTTCAGAGTTTTTTTTTTTTTACATTTCACATATATGTTAAATATAAGTTTTGATGAATCAAGTCAACAGAGCTGTTTTTTCCATGGTCCCCTGATCTTCAACACACATCTTTTCTGAAGTTTGTATTCTAATGAAAATTATTTAGGACCATAGTTTTAGTGGAATTTATATGGTAATCAAATTGCAATAATAATAAAGGTTTGCATAAGACTTACACCTATATGAAAGCAATTTTATCAGCATTCGCGTGTCTTTTTTTTTTCTTTTGTGGCTTTTAATGTGGTTTAGCAGCAACCTTTCTGGTTACATAGGTAATGTTACATCTTATGTTAGTGTTTATCTAATAGTAGGTAATTTTATACGCAATACTTATATATTCTGTTCAGAGACAAATTATAATATGATACTATTAAACACATATTCTAGGAATGGTACATATAGCAAGAGGAATGTGAAGCTCGCAACCTCTCTACTATCATCATATTCACATGTGGGATTCAGAATTACCCTCCGTATAGTAGCAGTCTTGGGTAGAATCCCAGCTCTATCCACTATAGCATTATGTTCTATTTTCTTTTTCATTCATGTGTCATCAGTGAATTTCCTGATTAACTAAAAGTCAATATTATAGCTTGCTAGTAATATTATAATTATTTTCCTGATGTTTAGATTATTGGAAACGATGCAAGTCATGTAGATTGTTGAAATCAAAGTATCTTATAGTATGTGTGGTCAATGTTCAATCACTTTTATGAGTGCCCCAGCTATAGTTATTATTGAACTTCTACCATAACTTTGATACAACAACATAGGTAGCCTCTCAAAACCGTGTTGGGTGACACTTTATTCCTGAGCAGTTATGATCATCATATTTTGTTCTAAGTATTTCTTGGTCTTATTGTGGTTGAAGCCCTCAGGGGTAACTTATTAGTGCTTTGGAAAACTGGTAAAATTTTATAAACTTAATACTCAGTATTGGTTATGTTTACTGATTTCATATTAAATGGTTTTATATTGAATATGTTTTGTTCATTTTATTTTAATACATATAACAGATTACAAATATTAATTTGAAGTTTAACTTTTATATTACTTTAATTCTATTGCATTGACTCTCTGGTATAAAAGTTTAAAGATTTTTACTGAATCCTAGTAAGCTTTTCTAATGTTATATGATACTTTTATAGCATTAATTAGATATTATGTAAGATTTATAGGTCTTAAATTATATTTTGAATACATTTCATAATAATGAATGAAATTATATAGAGTACTTTTAGTTTTCTTTACATGATAGTAAGGTCAGTTTTTTGAAAAGCAGTTGCATTTGATTGATATTATTCATAGTTACATGGTGAAGTTGGGAAGTAGTTTGTATGATTATTTCATCAAACTAGGAATATTTCATTCCATGTTAGTGTTTTAGTATTATCATTAAGTATATGATAGTTGGTTTTGTCATTTTGTCCATAACAAGTTGTTCTAAAACGTTGTCTTTATTATGCATTTCAGTTTCTTGTCTTGTAATTACTGTTATAACTTATAATATAAAAGTTGTACTACAAATGCTTGTCTTTAATTGTTGTCATAATTTTCTGACTTCATAAGGCCCATGTCTTTTTTTACAATAAACTGGTTTATTAGATGAGGATACAAACAGATTGATCTCAAAGGTAGATTCAGTCTTAGCTGCTTCTCAATTTGGATTTAAAAGAAGAGGTACACTTATTTTATGGAGAAATACATCAGTTATGCCTAGAGTAATTGATATATGTGAATAAAAATGGCATGTTATCTTTGGCCCTAGTTGAAATTAAAAAATGTATACCTTTGTTAACTTCTATTGCATTCCAGGAACTGGAGCTAATGTTGCAAAAAAAAAAAAATTAGAAGCTATAACCTTATGAGTGGTTTGGGCTGGTGATTTTAATTGTATCCTGTCAGAAAAAGATACAACATCTAAGAGGAAGCATAGGATTTTTGTCATTAAAGATTTATTACATTTTATTAATTCTATGAATTTAAAAGATATTTATGACATAAGAAAGTCTAATTCCCTTAATTTTACTCCTAATAGGGAAGGCATCTCTGATCAGTACTAGCAAAAAATTACAATCCCTCATAAAATCCTCCAAGGCCAGCTTTGAGAGAAAAATTGCACAGGACACCAAAGACAACCATAAGGCTTTTTTCAGTTATGTTAGGAACCTGGGATGCAACTCCCAGACTTGTTCTGAGTTGATTCTAAACGACAAAAAATACACTGAAGCCACAGACATCGCCAATATCCTGGCAGACAGGTTCAGTGCAAACTTCTTCACCCCCCTCCCTCCCAAAAGAGCAAGTATCTATCCCGGCAGAGGGCTGCCTCCCAAACATCGCTGATGCTCAGGTGAAGGCTGCCCTCTCCAAAGCAAAAAACACTGCTTCCATGAAGGCTGCCCTCTCCAAAGCAAAAAACACTGCTTCCATGGGACCAGATGGCGTCCCAGGTTGCGTCCTACATGAACTCCAAGAGGAACTAATCCCTCAAATAAAACAGCTATACAATCTCAGCCTCACTACAGGATATGTGCCCACAGAATGGCGTACAGCAACAGTGGTCCCACTCCAAAAAGGTGGAGCCTCTATGGACCCTGGTAACTATCGCCCCATAAGCCTGACTAGCTTATTCTGCAAGGCTATGGAGAGGATCATCATGGAGCTCATAAACAAAGACATTGGGGACCTACAGACACTATATCCTACCCAGTTCGGCTTTGTCAAGGGCAGATCCTGCCTTTTGAACCTGGTTGACTTCTTCAAAACAGTCACCAAAGCAATAGATGAAGGGAAGGTAGTCCACACAGCCTATCTGGACCTTGCAAAGGCATTTGACACAATACCCCACTCAGGCATCATAGATAAGCTATCCAGCTTAAATATAAACCCCTATGTCACAAGATGGGTCGCAAACTGGCTCAAAGACAGAACCCACAGAGTGAGAGTTGCTGGAGCCATGTCAGACTCGAAACCGGTCACAAGTGGCATCCCACAGGGTTCTGTCCTGGGACCACTCTTGTTTGGTATATACTTTTCCAAGGTACAGGCAAACATGGGAGGACTATGGCTCACCAAGTTCGCAGACGACTGCAAACTGGGCGCCATAATCGACTCTCCAGCTGACACAAACATCCTTCAAAAAGGTCTCACAGAGACAGATAACTGGTGCCAGTGCCATGGTTTAAAGCTAAATGCCAAAAAATGTATAGTCATACCCTTTGGCAAAAACAATTTGCCCACAAATTACCACATAGGTGGAAACCCATTAAGTACAGAGAAAGTTATTAGGGACCTGGGGACCCAAGTTGATAGCAATCACTCCTTTGAAAACCACATTGCCAAAGTGGTTAGAAAGACCTTCTACATAGCCCACCTCATCACGAAGGGTTTCACATCTAGATCAAGAGAGGTAATCGTGCCCCTTTATTCATCCCTCATCAGGCCCATCATAGAATACAATGCCCCTTTTGGGATGTACCTTACCCGACACCTGCAGCAATTAGAAAGACCCCAAATGTATCTCACCAAGAGGATCAAGGGTCTCAAACAGATGCCATATGCTGCTCGGTTAAAAAAACTCCAGCTCTACTCAGTTGCATACCGCCTACTTCGAGGCGATCTATGCCTGACATACAAAGCTATGTCAAATCCAGAATTAATGGACATGCTCCACCTCAGTAAATCTAAATCCCTTAGAGCCACACACTCGAGGGACTTGAACCTCAGCACAGAAGTAAATAGAACTTGCTGGAGGGACAGGTTCATAACCCAGAGGCTCCCTTCGCTCTGGAATAGAATTCCAGTTCATGTGAGGCAGAGCACTTCACTGAATCTCTTCAAGAAGAATCTCGATAGGTGGATGGGGGATCATAGGTTTGTCCCAGGGATTACTCCTGTGTCACTATTAGACAGAGGCACAGTAAACTAAACCTTAAAAAGGGCACAGTATACTCAAATTAGGGGGTGGCGTAAGCCATACAGAATCGGGCTAGGCTTATAATTGCCCCAGGGCAGATAGCCTAGTATGAACCTATTCTTATAAATTTGGAACACAGACTAATATTGGCAAAGGTTTTGTTTCTGGTGGTTTATTTAAATGGTTTTAAGGAATGGCATTTGAATGAGATTCATAATTTTTTTGGAAATTAATGATAATGGTGAAGTTTCTAATGTTATTCTTTGGGATTCATTAAAAGCTTATGTAGATGGTAGAGTTACAAATTGGTACATGTACAAAAGAAAAGAATGGGATAATGATATTTGTATTCTACAGATTAAAATAGATAAGTTAAAATTGTCTTTGAAAACCAATGATATTTCTTCATACATAGAATTAAATACACTGAATTTAAAATACACTGAAATACTAAATCACAAAGTTACTATTCACTTGGAAAGAATAAAACTACAATCATATTCATCTAATCATTGGAATTTACATAAATTAGCTATTAGGGTGAAGCGAATGAGTAAATTGAATCATATTAAAGAAGTCATGTCTCAGTCTGGAGGTAAGGATCAAAAAGTTATGAGTAAAATGATATTTTAGAATGTTTTAGAAAACATTATGAACATATAAATAATTCAAGTAATAATTCATTAAATCAGCGGTCTCTAACCTTCTTTGCACCAATGACCAGTTTCATGTAAGACAATTTTCCACAGACTGGCCATCTCGTGAGCATGCTAAAACATAATAAAGTATATAATATTTATTTATTTGACATTTGTTTACCGGGGAAGCCTGACTGTACTTGAAGTCCATTTTCACCTGAGACATGGGGAGAGGGCCAAAGTACAATAAAAAGACAATTGGCAATAATTACCAAAAAAAAAGGTGTACATTCTGCTTAACAGCGTAAGATTGATCTTCTATGGTTGAGAGCTAAATAAACCTAATGGCAACCTTATTGACCTTCTAAGTTTATAAGAGCAATATTTAAAATCTGTCCCTATTATTTGGTTCTGTCCAGCATACCTCTCGGTACAGATTTTTGCAGAATGTCCAGATTTTTGCCTCATATATTTGGTCTATTTCTCATAAAATTATTGTTTTTTTTTTTTGAAAAATCACTGGCAGATCATTGAGGTTTGAAGTCAGAAAATAATGACAGTTGAGTTTCAGACTTCATACCCTTCAGAAAATACATGCTAATGCAAAACCCATATTTCTGTCTACTTTCTAAGTTTGTAAGAGCAGTACTTAAGTGTCCCTATTTTTTGGCCTTTGTCCCCCCATTATTTTTGGCTTTGTCCAGATTTCTTGCTCTAAGCGGTTGAGAAGTATGCCGTCCAGATTTATTGCGCGAGAGGCTGAGTGGTATGGTTGAGAGGTGCCTAAACCTCATTGCTGCTCCTGCTGCCAGGGATCACTCTCCCTCTCTCTCTCTCTCTCACACACACACACGCACACACAGAGTCTCTTCTGCTTTCGTTCATGCATTCATTCACATAAGATCGCTCTCACTTTTTCTCTGTCAATCTCTCAGACACATAGTCTGTTTTGTTTTCATGCATGCATTTATTGGCACGTGCAGACCAGAAACGTACACACACACACTTTTTTTTGGTTTCCTTGACTTTTATTTTACACTCGCTAAACAGCAAAAGCGCTGATTAATGTGTGTAAAATAATGACTTAATCGATCCTACTGCTCACTGTCTCTCATACACACAGTCTCTTTTTCTTTCACTCATAGCCTTAATGCCTTGCCCTAACAGAAGGGAATTACTGTCTGTAAAGGTGCTGAAAAATGGGGCTTGGAGAACATCAAAGATTTAGAAGTGAAGAAGAATATAAACTTGGCAAAACTCAGGAGGTGAATCTTGGCATCCATGTCGAAAACACATAAAGACTATGATCGGAGGCAGAGTTAGTGTAAAACTTGCTTTTTTCTGACCATATATAACCCTTGCATTTGTGAGAAGCTGCTCTTCATGCAGCGCTGGATACTAGTACCTTATAAACATGCATTCATCTGAAGATAAAATTTCCCTATAAAAACACCTCAAAACTTTACCTCAGTCATGTGTTACTCATGGGGCAAATAGTTTGCATGGTGAGCAGCATTTACACATTTAGTTAGGATTAGTTAGGTCTGCCATACCTTATTATAGCACCCAGGACTATTGCTGCTCATAGAGCATCTGGTCTGGGTACTGGGCAATATCATTGGTTAGGTTAACTGCAGATTATACAAAGTAAGCACTCTTCTGTCAACCAGTTGCAAACACTGTGCATTCCTATCCCTTGGAAGTACACTGTGATGTCCCTCTTCTGGGCCAGTAATCAAGGAGCCTCAGTCCTCACCACTGACACCGGTGAGTGACATTCACCTGTAACAGTGATAGTTACACACAGTATTTCCAGATGCAGCTCTTTGTACTAGGAAGAATTTCCCTTAAAAGTACACAGGGAACACACTCCTGTCTAAGGCTGGGTTGGTTCCCCCTTTCTCACCAGGCCGCAAATAAGATTCCTCACTGACTGCAGCCGTCGAGTTTAGTCCTCAGCCGAGTGTTCTAAGCCAATTCCTCCACCACCCTCTCTGTGAAACCAGCACTCTGTGTCTCTGCTCCAGGTAGCTAACATACACACTCTTTGAGAGTTGACTTGCGCACACACACACACACACACACACACACACACACACACACACACCTGGGAAAGTATGGTACAGATACTAGCTATGCCACCTCTGCCCAGACTGTAAGGTAAGTACTGCCACCAGAAAACTCCAAAGTCAACTTCTCTAAGGCTGTTACAAGGGTACTGAGTTATACAGAGTAAAATTAATACTAATAGAAATGGTAGTGTTTGACCAGTGCAGCAAGGCTTTCAGGAACGCCCACATTGTCACCAAAATAAATGTAAGTACTCTCAAATGTTAAAATATTCTTTAAAAGACCAGACGCAATGAAAAGTTTAAATATATTTAATACTAAATAATAAAAGAACATGAAAATACTAAATATCTATTTACAATAAACATCAAGAGTTTCATTACAGGAAATATTAAAAATAGCACAGATGGATAGATTCCCACAGATACAGAAAAACATTACTTAACTAATCTCATTATATTCTCCTGACTGATTTAAAAAATTACTATTCCCGGGTTACTTATTAAAGCAAGGCAAGATGAAGTGGGTGAATGATCTTTCTTTGTCAGTTTTCAAAAAACAGACTGCTCTGAGACTTCTGTCTCATCTAGTGCTAAAACATAATTTCAGTGCTGTATTACAGAATGACATCACATATATCTGGTCATCTGACTCTGGTTCCCACAAATGCCCCCTTTACTAGAAACTGAACCAGAATCTAGCGGATATGTGTTACCATACCCACACATAGAGCTTTACTAAGATGTGTTATAGCATCTGGATGCTATAAAACCATTTCAAAAACTTCCACCTTTCCAGGGTAGCAGTTAGTTCACCCCTAAGGACAATACAGTAGGATTCATAGTCCTGGTTTTCACAGATATTTTGTATCTTACTGCAATCACAACTGTAAAATACAATCTTTATGGCCTAAACCAGGTAATTTAATTTCAGACTTTTTTTTTCAAAGTTAGCTGGGCTGAGAGTATCCTCTTCTCTTCCAGTATCCTCTGTTACAATATATTTATTTCAACAGCTACAATACAGTATGACATACAGGTGTATTCATTTTCTGTCCAGCAGGATATACTGGTACATTTTTAACAGAAACAGCTTTACAAATATATTTTCCACACAAGAGCCTGTACAAATCAGTTTGATATACAAATGACATAGAATTCCTTACAAAACTCCAGCTATCTATGTTGGCAAGTATTACACATCCACTGCTGTACTTCTCCTGGCATAGCTGCCAATACCTGACATGATCACATACACATTAGGACCTGCAAACATGGATGGGCACTTTCCTGCTATTTCTGCATCCAGTTTGGTGGACATGGGCATCCTGAGGCAATGTAACAATTGCCTTATGTACACTGACAACCACTTATTTCTCAAACAGGTGAGTACAGTATTGACACTGAGGGCTAAACTTTTACATATGGACACAAAAAGCAACAGACATGTCAGCGAGTCACATACAACACTCTACTCCCCCATGAAGGACCACACAGACATAGACTCAATATATGTGGAGGTACTCACATATAACATACCCAGACTACAAAGGCCTCTCAGGTGAAGTCCTAGGAAAATCCACATGCACACAAACAAGACACTGCCCATCGTATCACATAAAGCCACATTCTATTGTGCCTCAAAAACTAGGCCTATATGGCGAAACACTCCAGAACCCAATATTCTAGCCATAGGAGACTTCATTGTAAGACACACTGATGTCCCTCTTAGCATGATGGCTTAGTTGAAGGTTACAGTTAAGTTGTCTGTCAGGGGCCAGGATTTGCCAGATCATGCAAACATGCAGGTCATTTATTTATTTATTTACAGTTGCCGGGATAGTCCTTTGGGCTGAGAAGAACCCATTTTCAATGGAGGTCTGGGGAGAAAAGTTCCTTAAGCAGGTCTATATTAGAACATCGAAGTTTCAAAACTTCGAATGTTCTAATATCGACCATTATTCAGCAAAAGCTGAAAATATCAAAGCTACAGAAAAACAATTGTTTTCCTAAGGAAAGAATTCAGTTGTCCGTTTCTATTGCTTCGGTATTTTCAGCGCTGTGGTGGAAAGTTATGGATCGGGTTCAGGTAAGTGTGCGATTGAGTGTGGGTTAGGTTAGGGTGCGGGTTAGGTATGTGTGCGATTGTGTGGATGTGAGGGTTAGGTGAGTTAAGGCGCGGGTTAGGTATGTGTGCGATTGTGTGGACGTGAGGGTTAAGGTGGGTTAGGTGAGTTAGGGTTAGGGCGCGGGTTAGGTATGTGTGCGACTGTGTGGACGTGAGGGTTAGGTGAATTAGGTTTAGGGCTCAGGTCAGGTTAGTATGCGATTGTGTGGATGTGAAGGTTAGGGGTGGGGTAGGGGAGTTAGGGTTAGGGCGCGGGAGAGGTGAGTGTGCGATAGTGATGGACCTTAAGGTTTGGGTTAAGGTAAGTGGATAGTTAGTGGTGTATGTATAGTTTAGTGTAGGGTTAGGTGTAGTATTTTAGTTGTATGTGTTTGGATTGCTGTTTGTTTGGTGTGCTTGTGTTGTGTGTAGGGGACTGAATCCCCCAGTGATGCAGATATCCTTCAGGATGGTCTAGATCAGATGATTGGTGCTGGAACCATGGCCTAAAACTAAATGCAAACAAAACACATTATCTTACCCTTTTGAAAGTCAAATAGCCCTGCAAATTACAACATCAATAGCACACTCCTAAGAGTAGACTCAGAGGTGAGAGATCTAGGTATACAGATAGATAGTAGTTTGAACTTTGACTGACGTGGCCACAGTAGTGAGGAGGTCTTTCTATATGGTGCAACCTATAAGCAAAGTTATAGTATTCAGATCCAAGGAAATTGTAGTCCCTCTGCACTTGGCCTTTATTAGACCAATAATGAAATATAATGCACCATTTGGCATGTACTTGACTAGGCACTTACTGCAGCTGGAGTGACTGCAGATGTTCCTCACAAAGAAAATACAGAGTGTAAACAGCATATCCTGTGTGGATAGACTAAAGGCCTTATCCCTTTATTCTGTTTAGTACTGACTTTTAAGGGGTGGCCTGTGCCTGACCTACAAGACTCTCACAAATCCAGCCCTGATGGTGCTGCTACACATCTGCAAGTCAAACAGCACAATTGTCAGCAGATCTAGAGACCTAAACTTAGTCAGCAACTCAAACAAAACATACTGGAGAGACAGATATGTGTCTCAAAGATCGCCCTTTTTTGGAACAGGCTTCTTATTTACATTAAGCAGAACCCTTTCCTGACCTTCTTGTGCCTAGGGGGCCATATATTGGGTAAGATCGGGTTATACTGGCTAGGCTTGTAAGGACTCTTAAGCTGTTAGCCTACAAATCTCCTATGAACCTGATCATAATTCTTTGTAATGCATGGAGCCTTATCTGCTCCGTGAACTACTAATTACAGGGGGAGGGGTTGCTAGCTTTACATAGTCTCTTGTGGTTACAACTCAACTGTCCATGCCTCTCAACTGTCCAGATTTTCACCTCATATGTTTGCCCTGTTCCTCATAAAATCTTTGATTTTCAGACAAATCTCTCAGTATTGAAGTCATTAAAAAATAACATACATTTGAGTTTCAAATTTCATATTCTTCAGAAATGCAGGTGAACACACATTCTGCTGTTCTAGCAACTTTCTAAAACACAGTATAACAGCAAAACACAGCACTGCAGGAATCAAAGACCCTCCTGTAGAAAATGTAAAACATATCCAAGCAAACAGCAGCAGGGTCAACATGACAAAAAGCATAAAATAATTTATTAATAACAGGATAAGTGCTTTCAGAAAACAATTTCCTTCATCAGATCCTTCCATTAACTGACATGCATATAACTATATATACTGCTTTTAAAATGTTATAAGCCAATCAGCAGAACTCAAATGGCCCATGCAATTTCCTGGTGAATCACAAAACAGCAGATATTTCCTGATGCATCATAACTCATTCTCAAAACAAATAAAAATATGCATATGTGAAAACACATACTAAAATATGTATAAAATAAAAAAGCATACAAAGAACATAATCATAACACACAAAAATTGTATAAAACTTCATAAATATGGTTAACATAACCAGATCACAGTCTTCGAGCTTTCAGCACATGTTTTAAAGGAATTTAAGCATTTAAACCTGGAAGAACATGCACACGCAGTTCTGCTATCCAATATGTTTCCCTTACCTCAGTGGCATTTTGCAAATCTCCGCCCCTAATATTATTGTTGATGGTATCAATAGCAATAAAGGAAAAGCTATGATCAGAGTAAAGTGCTACATGCTGAAACAAAGCATTGTGTTCTAAAGTGTTACGTATAGCATACTGATGTTGTAAAATTCGTTGTTGAAACATCTGGTTCATTTTACCGACATAAAACAAGTGCAATGGCTGCACTTAGCAATGTATATCACATTTCTAGTTGTGCATGTAACATATCCTTTATAAAAATAAACCTTATGTGTACTTGGATGTGAAAATATATTTTAGGTATTTATAAAAGGACATGCTTTGCAGCTTTTACAAGGGTATGTACCTTTCTTTTTCTGATGGAAATCTAAAACTACGTGTATTAGTTGGTCTGTAACATAATAGGTCTTTCAAGTTACTGTTCCTCTTTTAACTGAACCGAGGTTCAGAGCCAACTATATTCCCTGTCTAATGCACAAAAGCAGTCCGAACGAGCACCGTAAAGCCCAAAAAAATGGTAAAGTCCTTATTGTGAAGGCTGTTTGCAATACAAGCTGTAACACTGAAATTGAAATCCACTTGCACGTATAAAGCCACACTGAAGTCGGAAAAAACTTAAACCTTAACGCACTTTATTGTTAAAACAAGCGTTTTCGCTGTGGTTAAAACTACAGCTTCATCAGAGGCAAAAGTAAAATGCAGTGTCAGAGTCAAGTTTTTATGCAACACACCCACGCCTTAATTAGTAATGCAATCACAATGAAGGCGTGTTAGCAGCATTTCTTGCAAAAGTAAATTCAGGCACAAAACCTCTGATAGCATATAGGAGAGGCAATAATTTGAAAACTTTGGGCCCCAATGTTTGATTCAGT